>NC_089820.1:77535492-77647992 GCF_029633855.1 Hoplias malabaricus | reverse complement strand
GGTGTTTGAAAAGATCCACGGTCCAGGTGTAGGTGCTTGGGCCCATTCATTTCATATTATTTCACATCTGTCAAAGCACTGTTAGGGCTTTTTGTGTATTTCATTCCACTTCATAACTACGTAGAAATCTAAAAAGGGCAGTGGTTAGCAGTCTTTGTGTTCCGTTATCTTTATCATCGTCATTATCTTTAATCACCACACAGTGGTTGGCCGTATTAATGAGCTTGGACCCCCGGATTGCCGAATGCAGGTGGACTTTAATTAACAGTCATGCCAAAATAAAAGTCATGTTTCAGAACCTAAAAACATTTCAAAACAGCATTTTTTATGTAAATTTAAAAAGGAAAACAGTTCTTCTTAAAAAAAATGTTTCAGAACCGATTTAATTTTAAAAAGGAAAACAGTTTTTTTTTTAAAAATAAAAAAAAATGTAATCACACATTCTCTTTAAAAAGTTTTAAAAAGAAACAGGGCCCAGTGCGGAGGGTTCATAACAGTGCAGCATTCTTCCCAAACACAAGCAATGGAGGACAGGTCATTTCTTGCCGAAAAAGCCCTGAAAAATCACTGAGACCCAGAAAGTGAAGTACATAGCAAACTGATTAGATGTAAGTTAGAGAAGAGTGTGAGTCTTTAGGAGCCTTCAGGTTTGTCAGGCATAGAGCTGAGATTCCAAACTTTAAAAACCAAAACAGAGGAATAAGGGCAGAACGTATAAACATTAGAATAAGGAAAATGAACTGAATAAATGAACAGAAAGATGCAAAGGAATGACAACAAGTATCTGGAAAATATCAGACTTATACTTAGAAATACTCAGAAAGACTAGAAACCTTGACAGCCACAAAGAAACAAACCAAGAAACTACAGGGGTTGGACAATGAAAGTGAAACACCTGGTTTTAGACCACAATAATTTATTAGTATGGTGTAGGGCCTCCTTTTGCGGCCAATACAGCGTCAGTTCGTCTTGGGAATGACATGTACAAGTCCTGCACAGTGGTCAGAGGGATTTTAAGCCATTCTTCTTGCAGGATAGTGGCCAGGTCTCTACGTGATGCTGGTGGAGGAAAACGTTTCCTGACTCGCTCCTCCAAAACACCCCAAAGTGGCTCAATAATATTTAGATCTGGTGACTGTGCAGGCCATGGGAGATGTTCAACTTCACTTTCCTGTTCATCAAACCAATCTTTCACCAGTCTTGCTGTGTGTATTGGTGCATTGTCGTCCTGATACACGGCGCCGCCTTCAGGACACAATGTTTGAACCATTGGATGCACATGGTCTTACTGGTGCAATGTGTAATTAATGAAGATTGTCCACCAGACTGCTCCAATTTAGCCATGACACCTCCCACACTACAATGACAGGTGTTTCAGTTTCATCGTCCAACCCCTGTAGAACTAAACTAGAAAACAGATGGAGAACCAATCACTAAAGAGCACCATAAAGCAGAATAAGACATCATACTTTTATACTGCCATTGCTTTAGATGTAAAAACCCCTAGGTTTTCCACGGCCTAAAAACTCATATGCCATCAAAGCCTGAAAAAGGAAGTCTCTCAAGCACCAATGCTTAAAAACATTTCACTTTTCAGTAGTAGCTGATAGCACCAAGAGCAGAACGTCAGAACCTTTATCTTGTATTCGTCTTTATTCATACAGGAGCACAATCTACAGAAATAATCTGTCTTGTAATGGACTGTTCAGTCTGCAACGTTTAGTCTCCATTGACCTCTTTAGTAAATGTTCAAATGTTGAAAGCTCAATGCTGAAATCACTTTAAAGCCTGATGTCTGCTAATCTCTTGCTAATCATAGTTTATAGTGAAATGGCTCTCTGGTTCTCTCTGATTGAAAAGATTTAACAGATGAGAGCACAGTGATTTTTACTGATAGAACTTACTCAAGTGTTTGTTTGGAAAAGGCCAACTGAGTAACACCCTGCATCTTTCCTGTTGGTTATTGGACTCCTTTTATTTACTCTTTGTTCATTTGGGATCTAAAGCCCAAGTGTTATTGCATCCAAGTGTAGCTAAGGGTCAAGTATTAATGACATTAACCCTGCCCCTAACCTCAACAGAACAGCACCTTAAACCATGCCCTACCCCTATCCTCAACAGAACAGCACATTAAACAAAACCCTACCCCCTAACCTCAACAGAACAGCACCTTAAACCATGCCCTACCCCTATCCTCAACAGAACAGCACCTTAAACCATGCCCTACCCCTATCCTCAACAGAACAGCACCTTAAACCAAACCCTTCCCTACAAACCAACACTAAATAAAAACCGGATTCCATAAAAGTTGGGACACTAAACAAATTGTGAATAAAAACTGAATGCAATGATGTGGAGATGACAAATGTCAATATTTTATTCGTAATAGAACATAGATGACAGATCAAAAGTTTAATCTGAGTAAATGTAACATTTTAATGGAAAAATATGTTGATTCAAAATTTCACAGTGTCAACAAATCCCAAAAAAGTTGGGACAAGTAGCAATAAGTGACTGGAAAAAGGAAACTGAGCATATAACGAAGAGCTGGAAGTCCAATTAACACTAATTAGGCCAATTGACAACATGATTGGGTATAAAAAGAGCTTCTCAGAGTGTCAGTGTCTCTCTGAAGCCAAGATGGTAAGAGGATCACCAATTCCACCATTGTTGGGCAGAAAGAGAGTGCAGCAATACCAGAATGGTATTGATATGATACCCAGCGTAAAATAGCAAAGACTTTTAAGTTATCATCATCAACCGTGCATAACATCATCAAAAGATTCAGAGAATCTGGAACAATTGCTGTGTGTGAGGGTCAAGGCCGTAAAACTCTACTGGATGCTCGTGATCTCCGGGGCCTTAAACGTCACTGCACCTCAAACAGGAATGCCACTGTCAAGGAAATAACAGAATGGGCTCAGGAATACTTCCAGAAAGCATTGTCAGTGAACACAATCCACCGTGCCATTTGCCGTTGCCAGCTAAAACTCTACAGTGCAAAGAGGAAGCCATTTCTAAGCAAGCTCCACAAGCTCAGACGTTTGCACTGGGCCAGGGGTCTTTTAACATGGAGTGTGGCAAAATGGAAGACTGTTCTGTGGTCAGATGAGTCACGATTTGAAGTTCTTTATGGAACATTGGGACGCCATGTCATCCGAACCAGAGAGGACAAGGATAACCCAAGTTGTTATCAACGCTCCGTTCAGAAGCCTGCATCACTGATGGTATGGGGTTGCATGAGTGCTTGTGGCATGGGCAGCTTGCATGTCTGGAAAGGCACCATTAATGCAGAGAATCAGGTTCTAGAACAACATATGCTCCCATCTAGACGGCATCTCTTTCAGGGAAGACCCTGCATTTTTCATCAAGATAATGCCAGACCACATTCTGCAGCAATCCCAACATCATGGCTACGTAGGAGAAGGATCCGGGGACTGAAATGTCCAGCCTGCAGTCCAGATCTGTCACCTATAGAGAACATTTGGCGCATCATAAAGAGGAAGGTGAGACAAAGAAGGCCCAAGACGATTGAACAGTGAGAGGCCTGTATTAGACATGAATGGGAGAGCATTCCTATTTCTAAACTTGAGAAACTGGTCTCCTCTGTCCCCAGACGTCTGTTGAGTGTTGTAAGAAGGGGGGATGCCACACAGTGGTAAAAAATGGCCTTGTCCCAACTTTTTTGGGATTAGTTGACGCCATGAAATTTTGAAACAACATATTTTTCCTTTAAAATGATCCATTCTCTCAGTTTAAACTTTTGATCTGTGATTTGTGTTCTATTCTGAATAAAATATTAGATGTTGGCACCTCCACATCATTGCATTCAGTTTTTATTCACAATTTGTTTAGTGTCCCAAATTTTTTGGAGTCCAGTTTGTAATAGGCATCATCCGAATGCCAACACTTGGCACTTCTTTAATGAACTGAACATAAAAAAACAGAGCTCATAATTGTCTTATATTATATGCCTTTGTAAAGTACACTGTCAGACACTCTGTCACTGTGGAGGTGCCCTTAAGGGTACATCTTCATACCTTTGGTTAGGGAACATATTTCTACCTCATTCTAATTGTAGCCTTTGAAACTGTGTTGTTTTTGCCCCATTTCTCCAGGAAACATGTTCTTGTGTTTTACACAGTACTTCAATGAATTCTTACAAATATCCACCTCTCCCTCTAAAGAAGAGAATGTAAAGCCCTTAAACACCACTGTTGTACCTTTAAAGGAACATTTACATTGTTTATAGCTTTAGGAGCCAATAATATATGTGTATTCATTTCATATTATTATTGTTGTTTTATTTGATTTTGTCATTATAGCAGCAGCGTTGACGTGTGTCTTTCCACTGAGTAATCCCCTCAAATAAGATAAATTAAGCTCTCGTGCCCAAATAGAGGTCGCATACAGAGTGTCTTTAAAGCGCGTGTTTAAGAGGCCGAGGCGCTCTCCTTTGTTTCTTATTCTAACAGATCTGCCCGTTTCCATCGGTGATTGATTTCCGATCGAATGGAAGCAGCACGAGCTCCACTTCATCACCTGCCTCCCCTCCATCACACTCGCGCGCTGCCCGAGGCCCTGAAACAGGCTTATCTTTAAAATTAATTGAAAAAAAACAACAACAACAACAAAAATTGCAAAAAACAAAAACACGTGTTACACATTTCACGAGTGCATTGCTCACAGAGAAACGGAGTAGATTTAAAAAAATATATTAAAAAAGAAAGCAAAGATTAAATAAATAATACATAATTTATTGCAGGGAAAATTAAAAACAAATCAAATTTATTGTTGTCTCCTTTATTTATGCTTTTACGTCTGGAATTGAGATTCATATTTTGACAAAATTCTCACATTCTATAAAAATAGGTAGTTACACATACAATAAAATAATAAACCACTGTTTGTCTTTTTATTGTATTGTCACTGTTAATACTTCAATAACAATAATTATAAAAATAGCAAGAAAAATTGATAATAAACAGAAAAACATAAACACAAACTTTAAACGCCCAATAGGAAAAGGGTAAGTAAGAGACATAAATAAAACAAGTAGCAGAAAAATGTAGAGAAACAAATGCGTTATCGTCAGTGGAAACCCAAGACATATTCTAATCGTACAATAACTGTACTTTAAATTAAGATATGAACAAAAGGCCAATAAAATATATATTACCAAGTAACACAATATACAGCATTGTATTTTATTACATCGTCACAGGCTTGTAATAAAATGTAAGAACGCGAATGTTGTTGTTCAGTTTTGAGTTAAATGTGCTTTAATGTAATGTGTAGAAGTAGAATGTGGAAAATGGTGAAGCTCACTCTCGGCGTATTTCTTCTCCAGGCTCCAGCTCAGCTCTAAGGCCCCAATCAATAAATCAATAGCTCATCAATGCGGCCGCCTGGTTCCAATTCCGTCATCGAAAAACGCCAGAGACAAACTTCCACTGCAATGGAGTAAATATAGTGTATTTGTTGTATTCAGAGTTTAAAATAATCCTCTCTTCCACATCCGGGGAAATTCACTCAGAGAATAAACGCGATTAGAATAATGACGGATTCTTTCGTTATAAGCCGTTTACTACATTTTTTTTCACGTGTTTTAAACTACGGGATTTATTTTTACCACGAACCCAGAAAGACGAGTGTTATAACGTACTTAAGAGGGATGTAACATAACTTTAAAACTATTCTTAAGTAACAGAGCTGTAGTTCGAACATATTAGAAAAAATAATATAAATATTTAAGCATTTTAATATGTAACACATTTGCAATAAATAACTTTATCTAATTCTGTTCTTTCAGAATAATCAATAATAACATTTCAGTGCATTATAATATCATTTTATGACGTCATATCATTGTGCAGTATTATATAATTATTATAAAAGTAAATATTTATTATTAACATTGCACATTAATTTTTGTGATGCATACAAATTAATAATAATTATAATAATAATAATAAAACATTTACACAAGCAAACGAAAAAAAAAAAACACCTACAGCAGGTGTAAACATCAGCATCATTGATTAACGCCTGTTAAAGCGATTAAATACTTTTTCTGAAGCTGAAACGAATGGAAAAACAGACCCATTGATGAATGTTACGTAACAAAAACAATGATTACGTCATAGAGAGATTCGGAAGCCTAAAGCAACTGGTGAATGTTTGATCATAACAGGCATCTAAATGAAGCGTAATAAAATAAAGTAGAGCAGTTTAATAAAATAAAATATAACATAATTAAAACAATGTAGAGCAGTTTTTTTTTAATTTACAGTTTTTGTTATTTATTGGGGCGCCACTGACACGAATGTATTCATCAAAATACAGGTCTAGACAAAGTATAAAATGATTTTGTTTGCGTTTTAAGGTGAGCTCGTGTGTTTCAGTCTCGAGTCGCTCCACGCCGCAGGGCGCGGGAAAGTTTTTTTGATCTTAGAAACTTTAAAACTTTGAATCAAAGTGGTAATTGAATTTAAACTTAAAAATTAAATCAAATAACAAGACACCGAGTCGACCGCGTGTGTGTGTGTGTGTGTGTGTGTGTGTGTGTGTGTAAATTAGAGGCTTAAAGGCGCGCGGACTGAACCGATCCACGGTGATTTATTCCCCAAACAGAATCATCGATAGAGAGACATTAGAGAAGAGCAGGAGAACAGTCATCACCCCCCCCCCCCCCAACACACACACACACACACTTACAGCACCCACACCTCTAATAATACCAACACCACTGATAATAATAGTATAAATAATAATGATAATAATAATAATCACCATCTGGTATTACAACTGGGCCGGGCATCATCCCACACTCTCAAAACAACGGTCACTGTGGCGGTACCAATTGCTCTCGCTGTGGTGGTACCCTCAAGGTTCCCTACATTAGTTTACCTTCAGTTAGAACACAATTGTACCATATCCCAGATGAAATAGATTGTAAAAGTTGTGTTGATTTGATAAACCCAGCTTTTCTTCATGACGTATGTTCTACTATTTTACACACTTCTTTAATGAAATATTACAAATATTCACCTCTTTTTCTGGAGAACAGAGTGTAATGTACTTCTACAGAACAGAAGTCAGATTTAAAAACACCGTTGTTCCTTATAGGTCCATTTAGATTGTTGGACCTTCAGTGACCAATAATGTACCTCTACCCTATCATTTTATGTGCATTTCTATCACTAACAGCAATAACAACAGTAATAATAATAATAATAATAATAATAATATTAATAATAATAATAATAATAATAAATGATAAAAATGATAACTACCAGCTGACAGTGCATCTGGGCACCGTTAACATTATTAACAGTAACATATTAACAGTAAAACTACTACTAATATTAATAATAATAAATGAATAAATCATAATAATAAATATATATTATTTATTTATTTATTTATTTTTAAATAATGATCTAGTCTGACAATAAAGGCAGTGACAATAAAAGCCCCATCGAGAACACCTCTATTACCGATAACATGTAAAACAATTACAATAACAATGACAGCAACAACAATAACATTTAATATTAGTAAACAAAAGAATGGTAGGAATGTAAATAAATAATCACTATCATCTCATTTAATTAACAGTGCACCCTGGACACCACCTGCACCACCAGCTATGACCCAAACACTCAATATATTCTTCACAAGAAGTAGATAAAGAATTTAGAAGAAAAAGAGGAAAAAGGAGGAGAACATTTTTAATAACAATCTGAAAATTGGACCTAAATGACCACCATCAGCACAACTACTGTTTATAATAATTTAAATATTTTATATAAAAATATAATAATAATAATAATAATAATAATAATAATAATAAATACAATAATAATTAGACAATAAAATAAAAACATTGGATATGCGCATGTGCACCGCCACCAATCCCAATTTAAAATAAAATATAGTAGTAATCCCACTGTTAATAAAATATTTAGGACTATATTGTTTACATTAACATTACGATATCATGCCCTCTACAGAGAAACATAGTTCCTTGCTTATTTCAAGCCCGAGTTTAAGTGAATAAAGCCGAGGCCTGCTGACTCTGCCGCCATAGTAACACCCCCCCCCATTTTCCCAGCGCGTCAGTCCTCCTCACACCCCGCACCACAGCAGCCGCAGAGCCGCAGTGACGAGAGAAAACTCCGCTGACGGAACACCAAGCCTTTACCTCTCCGTTTCTCGCGCGCGTGCTGCAGGGCTGTCCGTGTGCTGCGCGCTCTTCGCCTCGCGCTCTGCTCCAAACTTTCTGACCCGCGCGCTCCCCTCCGCGCCCAGGGGTCAAAAAACAGAATTAATCAGTGTCAGTCGATATATCGATCCAAGTTATCAATGAGCCGCGCGAGAAGCGCCAAACACAGGCCGCAGAGCTCGAGCTTTCACACCACTTGCACTCTTTCAGCACTTCACTCTCTCTTTCTCTCTCCCACGCTCGCTCTTTCTCTCGCGAGCAGCGGAACGAGAGCTCGTACAAAAGTTTACTACAACTTTAGAACAGGCCGCGTTTCAAAATGCAGATAAACAGCGACCGCGGAAGAAAACGAGCAGAAATGTGAACCCCTCAGGGCCACGCTCGGATGTTCCACTATGAACTGTGCATAGGCCTCCATCAATATATCACAGTGTAAACAATGAAAACCGTTATATTCAGGAGTTTACGATGAGAATTACAGCTTTATATGCAGTAGTTAGACATTTCTATAATTACAGTCTAATATCGTTAATGTACGGTTTTGAAACGTTCTACTTAAAAACGCGCGTGTGTTCTGACCACGTGTCTTTGGAAAATGCAGAAGTAATTATACACTCTTCAAAATGATGGTTCTGCAAGGGTTCTTTACAAAAGAATATGGTTCTATATAGAACCCAGGAGAGTGTTTTACACGAATAAGGAGTTGTTTGCTTCATGAAAGGGTTCTTCAGGTTGTTGGAGAAAAAGAACCTTTCAGAAAGACGGTTCTACGGCACCAAACAACACGGTTCCTCTATGTTATTGACATCGTAACAACAGGGGAACCCTGTCTCGGTGCCATACAAAACCCTTTTTCTGAAAGATGCTGTATAGAACCATAGCACATTCACCATCAGTCTGAAGAACCCGTGTTCAGGGTTCTGTATAGAACCATATCCTTTACTAAGGTGATTTTTTTTTAAAGAGTGTTTCTTACATTTCCAAATTTCAGCGTTAGACCAGTTTTTCTACGTGGGTTTTGTTTTAACGCCTTATCTTTAAAAAAAAATACGTCACGTTCTATCACCGCATTATTGTTGTTATATTCTTCATAGAAACCGACTGACTCCAGACCTGCCTCCGTGCCTTTCACTGCCGTTCGCTGAAGTATAATTCCATGAAAAATTAATGGAGTAAATGTCAAATGACAGAGAAAGTACAAATGTCATATGTTACGCGTAACTGTAATTATATTAATTTATAACCGCGCTGCATTTCTGAACTGGTCTCTGTGCGTTAGCGATGCGGTTAGAGGCTAATGAACAGGTTGAAAGAGTGGTCGTAGGCGTATATCTGAAGGCCCAGATGCAGTGATATTCATACAGAGGTAAATATTGATGTTAAAGTCACTGTTAATGGGGGTGTGTTACTGACTCACGTTAATGTTATATTGTTTATGTTCCCAGGCTTGCATTCAGCATATTTATTTATGAAATATAATAAAAACGCTGTTATAAATGAGCTGTTAGAAAGGACAGGAAGCTCTTAGGATTTAGATACTTTTAAACATAATAAAAAAATGTATTTTCTTTAAATTTCAAGGCATTTAAAGCTACTGCAATTGTTCAATTGTGTTTTTTATTTTGTACCTTGTTCTATTTTAATTGGCGTAATGTCCACCCGGAAGTGTGGTTGTGTTGTAAACCTGTTGTAAACACTTCAGTCTCATTACACCTGTTTGTTTATTAATGCACTCTGTTACACTGTGTGTAAATCAGAGACCACCCTTTGTTTATTTATTTACTTTTTCAAATTCCACTCCAACAGCCATTTAGAGCTACGACTTGATGGCTATTCCCTTTATTGGCTCTTCAGTTATAGAGCGTTCTCAGAGAACAGCCACCGGGACGTGTCTCTCTCTCTCTCTCTCTTCAGATCAATTCCACAGGTGTTTGTGTCCATTCTTCCGCTCCGAGGGGACAACTCCACGCTATGAGGTGGGACTGAAAGGATGTGGAGCCGGCGAGAAGAAGCCCTTGAGAACAGGAAATGAGGAATTAATCCTAGCGGCTGAACAATGGACTGTCCACTCCAGGAGGCCTCGGGAATATCGCACTGGACCGTGAAAATTACAAAGAAACAACTTCTAAGACTGAACTTTAGGGCTATTCTGACAGCGTCTAAAGCAGGTGTGAAAGGAGTGGAGGCTGTGGTAAAAGCAGAGGGCGCTCAGATCGCACAATGAGAAATTATATTTCATTTCTTAGCAGCCTCCGTGTATTTTAGGACATTGTTATAATGATATGTTGTCTAATTTCCTGACGCTGAACGTACTGGTCTTTTCAATAGAGAGGAAATGAAACCCGGGTGGTCTCTGACTTATGCACAGCGTGTTGATGTATATGAAGGTGTTCATTAGCTCTGGGCTGCACAGACGCCCGCACGAATAGAAGCCTTCACGCTTCAGCACCGTGGACAGCGCGCGCGTTTTTTGTTTTTTTTTCCCTCCTCTCCTCTCGAGGCAGCGGACGCGCAGGCGCGCTCGGACATGGAAGTGGAGGCGCTGGAGCCTCTCGGCATAAGCGCCACAGCTGCACAGCGAGCGAGCCGCACGCGTTCACTGTCCGGCACCGGCGAGTGGGCGGCGAGGGTTTTGTTTTTCTTTTCTTTCTGTTTGTCCTTCTTTTCCTGGCTTTAGCCGCAACGGAACAGGACTGGACTGACCGGGGGTGGGCTGCTGCTGAAAAGAAGAAAGAGAAAAAAAAAGAGAAGAAAGAAAAACAAAACAAAAGCAGCTGCCCTGGTCTGAGAGAGAGAGAGAGAGAGAGAGAGACAGAGAGAGAGAGAGAGTGAGGGGGAGGGAGGTGTAAAGGCAACATCTCTCCTCTTGTTATAGTGAGAGAGGGAGAGCGAGAAGAGATAGAGGCAGAGAGAGAAAGAAAGGGAAAGAGAGTGAGAAAGAGAGAGGAAGACCGTTGGGGAGCGAGAGAGAGAGAGAGAGAGAGAGGAAGGCAGCGGCGTCTTTCTCTCCTCGCGATGGAGCTCACCATGGAAAGCCTGAGCAACATGCACGGTGTCTCGCACGCGCAGGCAGTCGCGCAGCCGCCGCCGCCGCACCGCGGGCTCGTGTCTCACGGGCGACCGGCCATGGTCTCGAGCATGGCGGCGTCGCTGCTGGAGAGCGCCGGCGAGTACCGGAGCATGTGCGAGCCGAGCATGGGCCTCTCCAGCACTTACACGACGCTCGCGCCCCTGCAGCATCTGCCGCCCATCTCCAGCGTCTCGGACAAATTCCACCCGCACCATCACCCGCACCACCACGCGCATCATCACTCGCACCACCACCCGCACCATCACCCGCACCACTCCGTGGGTAACGTCAGCGGCAGCTTCACGCTCATGCGCGACGAGCGCGGCGGAGGGGGCCCCGGCGGGGGTGGAGGAGGGGGCCCCGCCGGCCCGGGTGGCCCCGGCGGTCCGGGCAGCTTGGTCAGCAACCTCTACGGCCACCACCACCACTACGCCAAGGACGTCACCAGCATGGGCGCGCCGCTCTCGCCACTCTCGCCGCTTTCGTCGCTCTCCAACGGGCTCCACGGCTCGCAGAACGCGCTTTCCGCCGCCTACGGAGCCCCGAGCGCCGCCAGCTTCGAGCCGCACGCGGGAGGAGGCCTCTCCAACATCAACCTCAACGGCATGCACGCGCACGGACACTTGCACATGCAGGCCGCCAGCGCCATGCTCGCGGAGCGCGGGGGCGCCAACCCGGGCACCAACCCGGGCGCGAACCAGGGCGGCGCGAACGGAGGCCCCGGGGGCCAAGTGGAGGAGATCAACACGAAGGAGGTGGCGCAGCGCATCACGGCCGAGCTGAAGCGCTACAGCATCCCGCAGGCCATCTTCGCGCAGCGGATCCTCTGCCGCTCGCAGGGCACGCTCTCCGACCTGCTGCGCAACCCCAAGCCCTGGAGCAAGCTCAAATCGGGCCGCGAGACCTTCCGCAGGATGTGGAAGTGGCTGCAGGAGCCCGAGTTCCAGCGCATGTCCGCGCTCCGCCTGGCCGGTGAGTGTTTTAGACCAAGGATGTAAACACAGGCAAACCGGGGTCACGTCTAAAGCGTGAGATACACACGCCTGCCAACTTGGAAACACCGAGTTATTGTAACGCTTTTGTTCCACTTTAGTAACTTTAGGGATTAGTCTTAAATTTAAGTTTAAGTTTAAGGTGATATTAGTCTTAAATTTAAGGTTTAAGGTGGCATTAGTCTTAAAGTTAAGTTTAGGTTTAAGTTGACATTATTCTTAAAGTTAAGTTTAGGTTTAAGGTGATATTAGTCTTAAAGTTAAGTTTAGGTTTAATGTGATCCTTAGTCTTAAAGTTAAATTTAAGTTTAAGGTGATCCTTAGTCTTAAAGTTAAGTTTAGGTTTAATGTGGCATTAGTCTTAAAGTTAAGTTTAGGTTTAAGGCGGCATTAGTATTAAAGTTAAGTTTAGGTTTAAGGCGGCATTAGTCTTAAAGTTAAGTTTAGGTTTAAGGTGGCATTAGTCTTAAAGTTAAGTTTAGGTTTAAGGCGGCATTAGTCTTAAAGTTAAGTTTAGGTTTAAGGTGGCCTTAGTCTTAAAGGTAAGTTTAGGTTTAAGGTGGCATTAGTCTTTAAGTTAAGTTTAGGTTTAAGGTGGCCTTAGTCTTAAAGGTAAGTTTAGGTTTAAGGTGGCATTAGTCTTTAAGTTAAGTTTAGGTTTAAGGTGGCCTTAGTCTTAAAGGTAAGTTTAGGTTTAGGGTGATTCTTAGTCTTAAATTGACGGTGAGGTTTAGGATGATGTCTAGTCTTACACTTAAGGATAGGTTTAGGGAGCGATGTCTCTTAAAGTAAAGATCAGGTTTAGGCTGAGGTCTACTCTTAAAGTTAGGCTTAGGTGATAGTCTCAAAGTTAGTGTAGGATTTGGTTTCGGTTTATGGTTAGGCCTGGGTTTATGTTTGTGTTAGAAGTTTAGGGGTTGGGTTTAGTCAAAGGCTTAGGAGAGTAACCAAAGTCACAACGTGGTCTTAAAGTCTTAAGCTGGTTGGAACCTTTAATGGCTCCACTCCTCACTTCAGTGTTTTACAAACCCAAACACACCCTGCTCCAAACCCAGGGATAGTGTGTGACAGCAGAAAGCAGTGGTGAATGATTCTGTTTTACACGAATACAACATGACACTGTTCCTCATGAACTTAGTTTAGAAATAAATGACAAGTCTCTGCTCTCTGTTGTTAACCACACACTGCCAGCTGGGGTGGGGGTGTGGGGGGGTGCTGTTTATACCTGAACTCAGTCTTTAAAGGCAGTCTGGATGTTTACCCTTGTACAGACAGCACACAGGCTACCACAGGTGTCATGCTGAGCGTTTGGGTTCGTTGTGAGTTGTGAGGTAGCAGAGAGAACTGAACTGAAACCATAGGGAGATTTGAACTGACCATTGCTTCGGCACTTTACAAACAAATGGGCAAATGGACCTCAGGAAGGAAAGTGGACTTCTTCACACAGTGTGAAGGACAGCTCTGGGTTTAAATGATGTAGTAAACTAAGAATCGACAAAAATGGAGATATATATATATTTTTGTTTTGGACAGCGATGATTTTATAAAAATATGAAAAGTGCCATAAATTTATGGATTCTTTTTATTATTATTTTTCCATCCACAATGTGTGAAATCCAACAGATAAACAGTAATCGTGCTTTAATATGAGAAGCGTGTCATAGGAAATCTATACACTGATGTACCCAAACTTTTGCATATGAGCTCAATCACATTTACAATGATCACATTATCATTTTGAGACATTTATTATACATACGAGGTCAAACGTGAACATCTGATGCAAAAGATACGAGAAAAAGCAACGAGTGCTGCGTAGTGCTGGCGTGAAAACAGAAGTGTGA
Organism: Hoplias malabaricus; assembly: GCF_029633855.1. Taxonomy (NCBI): domain Eukaryota; kingdom Metazoa; phylum Chordata; class Actinopteri; order Characiformes; family Erythrinidae; genus Hoplias; species Hoplias malabaricus. The sequence goes on along the minus strand of NC_089820.1, from coordinate 77,633,859 downwards.
TGGTTAGCACATGCTCCCTTCCGCTTTCTGCAGTGGTTATTATTTACTTATTAATATTCAACAGGGATTTCTGACTGACAGTCTCCTTACCTGCTAAAACCGTGTGCAAGAGATCCATAAAATATTTATTGACACTTCACAGGGGGATCGGTCTGATGGCTGGTGTCATGCTGTAACATCTGACTCAGTTCTACACAGATCAGCCAAAGCTTTAAAGCCACCTCCTTGCTTCTACATTCTCTGTCCACTTTATCAGTGCCACCGACCGTAGAGCTGCACTTTGTAGTTCTACAATTAGTAGCTGTAGTCCATCCGATGCATTGTAGACTTCGTTAGCCCTCTGTTTCTCATTGAAACGCCCAGGACCCCCCACAGAGCAGGTATGATGTGGGTGGTGGCTCATTCTCATAGCTGCAGTGACACTGACATAGTGGTGGTGTGTGTTGTGCTGGTACGAGTGGATCAGACACAGCAGTGCTGCTGGAGTTTTTAGTAGAATCAGAAGAGTCCACCAACCCAAAAATATCCAGTGAATAGCGTCTGGTGTCCATTGGTGAACGACTGGAGGACGACCGACGCAAACTGTGCAGCGACAGATGAGCTACTACCACTGACTTTGCGTCTACAAGGAGGACCAACGAGGTAGGAGAGTCTAACAGAGTTGACAGTGAGTGGACACAGTGGTTAAAAACTCACAGCACTGCTGTGTCTGATCCACTGTAGCAGGGCAACACACACTGCAACACCACCACCACGTCAGAGTCAGAGCAGCGATGAGAATGATCACTGAAACCAAGCTGTGGTGTTATAATATGTGGCATTGCAGGTCAGTATTTACACACATAAGGTCTGATCACATGTATTGATCGGCTGGTATTATTCCCTATTAAAATATTTTTCAGATTCATATTCGCCTGTTTTTAATATGGCCTTTTGCTGCTGGAAAAACAATACGCTTCTTATGAAGGTGTCCAGGAGTCCGAGCCCATCTCACTGGCCTGAATAACCCCTCCTGTCCCATAATGACCTTGTCCCATATGGTCTGATGTCCCGTTTTTCCTTGGCACTCACCACTTTTCCAGTTTACTGAGCACTGATTGCACTGAGTGGGCGCTGACTCTGATCATGGCTCCTATCACACTCCCATTACCCCATATCTCTTCAGCACATCACACTAATCTTATTGTCACCCTCCGGACACAGAAAGCTAGGGCTGTGCATACACACTGGTGTTCACCTGAGAAAGCTATATTGAGCTCTATGTATATACAGAACCAAGGGGTTAATAATGATCCACGTGTAATAGTATCTTCTTTATTTCTCTGAAACCTACTGCATGTTAAAGTATACACCGTTAAAATGGCCCCTAAACGGTTCACGGCTTGATTGAACCGTTCTAGGAATAAAAATCCTTTTTGTGGACATTTGTGGTGGTGCTTTAAACATTTAAAATATGATCAGACTCGCTGATTTTATGTCTGATTTTATGTCTTTTAAAAAGCCATAACTGATGCACTGCGAAGCACAATTCCACACTCTCTTATTTCTCTGTGGTGGTACCTTTCACTGTCTCTTACCTTTAATGAGGGAATAGAATTGTACCAGACTGTATAATATATATAGGTCATTTCATAAAATCCCATTTCAACCCTGGAATATTTATTTCACAACATTTAATCACAAAACGCAAATATATTCAATTTCCTTCTGAAAAGAGAGTGTAATGTCTACCTTCAAAGCACACAACTGGACTTTAAGACCCCTGCTGAAGTTCTGAGGGGAACATTGCACTGTCTTTGTCTTTAGTGCAGGCCATTCTGGGCCCATAATATAAAATACCCTGTCCCATTACAGTTAATAATTCTTCTTAGTCGTTAAATTAATGCTGAAGCCACAAAGTAAATATAATACAATATATTCCTCAGATTTGGCGAATCAGCTTCAGTTTTAATGATTAAAATTGCACACCACTGTTTACGCTAAAGCCAGCCACACTGTAATGTAATACACGTCAAACAGCCTCAGAACCCCTAGCTTCCGTTTCCCTGGTGTCCGAATCACGTTGATGTCAATGGATGTGTTCCGCGCGGTTAGGGTCTGGGGTCTTTGCATTTTCACGGCGGAAGCAAACAGAGGCTGAATGAGAGTTAAAGCGGACGGCCATCAAACACTTAAAGAACGATTTTCTGTCAGCGGTTTGATGAGTGTCCGGCTCGCGCGCGCTCCCGCGGCAGATGGGGGGATCTCCGACGGGCTTTTCCCTGCACAAAAAAAGGTCAGATTGGTGTGTTTTGGGCCTTTCGCGCCCCCCGCGTTCCCCCCTCGAGCCTGCCTCTGACTCAGCCCCCCCCATCCACCCAACCCCTCTTTCTCTCGACCTGCAGCTGATCGATAGCGCAGTTCGCCGCGTCCCTTTTAAATGGAGCGCGCGGATCGATACTCGATTGGGAAGCGCGGAGGCAGATAAGCGCGCGGCTGCGCCTGCTTTTAATTGAGCTCGCTTTGTTTTTTAACGCGCGCTGATTAGACCCCGACTACCCCACTTCCGTTCAGCTACGACGGTCTGGAGGTTTGCACGAGAACCTTTGGATTTTGACAGTGTGTTTGTTTGTGGGTTTCTTTGGCTGGGATGAATAAAAAAGGCATTAAATTATTCAAAAAGTGGGAAATTATTGAACGGCGGATTTCTTTGTGTCCACTTCCGCGCCGCACCAATGTTTAAAAGTTCGGTCACTCCCGGTCAAATGTGGTTATTTTTTTGTTAATTCCCTTGTTGCTTTTTTTTTGTCTTTGGGTTTGAGTATGATGTTGAAAAATCACAATATATATTTAAAATATGGTGAAATAATTGATGCAGGCCAATGTGTTACATTCATACATTTTTAAAATTGTGAACACATTTCTTTAGTTTATTTGTAAATCTTGTAAATGCCATGTTTATGTTATTTATTTAAAAAAAAAAAACTTGTCATTTGACAGCGGCATGGACTTCACCCCGTGTCTGCGGGGGTTTCCGCCGGTTGCCCTGGTTTTCTTCCCATAGTCCAATAACACATGTTGGCGGGTGGATTTTCTATTCAAAAGGGGCCATAGATGTGAGCGTTAGTGTTCGTGTTGAGACCCTGAACAGGATAAAGTCATTACAGAAAAGATTATTGATGAACGAATGAATGAAATGAATGTAATTTGACGGGGAAACAAAAAAAGTAAACAGTGTTAGAAACACATTCAAACAAACGAACAGAGACGCTAGGCCATGACGCTGCGTACGTGTTTCAAAATAAAAGTTCCCTTTAATTATCAAGAAACCTGTATTTCTCACTCTTAAACTTATCTTTTAAAAACACGGTTCTTCCATCATATAACCATTTTCAAACTTTATTTAGAAGTTCATATTTACTATTTTCTCTTATGGGAATGGACTATTTTTTTACACTGCTGCATTTCTGAATGAGTCAAACAATGTGTTGTGAGCAATTAAAAACAAGCGCTGTAAAAATCATTACAAACCCTTTAACATAACCCCGGAACATCCACGGATACTTTATCTTCACGAGAGACTCCCGTGATTCTACCATCTACTGCAACCCAACACTATTTCCAACATCTTTTAAGATTCTGACTATTCAGAATGAATGTAATCATCGTGGATGAGTGGCTTAAGAAAGACAGAGGGGGAGAGAATGAGAGAAATGAAAGAGAGACAGAGTGAGAGAGAGAGAGACAGCGCGCGCGAGAGAGAGACAGAGAGAGTCAGTGTCCTGACTGTGCTGAGAAGCAATTAATCACGGCTGCCGAGCTATCCATTAGGCATTCAAATGTGCACAGATTGGACGTGTGTCCACTTGCAGGTCACTAATGCTGCCCTCTCTAACCACGAGGCCGCTGCCTCCCTGTCTCAGGGGTCCGGCCAATGGGGAATCTATACTGCCACCAAAAAGCAAAGAGAAAGGAACTTCAATGTGGCATCGATTGGGATCATAATAAATTTGATATGATAACCTGCAGTGTATAAAGGGGAGGAGTTCATGTAAATTCAGCTCACACTAAACTACAGTGGACGTTCATCTTGTTTTTAAGAGTAGGGTTTCATTTTAAAATTCATGTTCCTTCATAATGAAGCCCAGATTTAGAGGCAGGAAAAGACTGAAAATGTCTGGATGTGGATGGTTTGGTGGAGTATATGGCTTCAACATTCCACCTCCCATTAAGCCCAGTGTTTACAGAGTACATATGGATTTTAAAGGTGGTCGCGTCCTTGGACTTTAAAAGGACATTTGCCAGTGCATCCACTGTGGTCAGTGTCTTCTGTTGGTGGCCAATCAGGGCAGAGTACAATGAACCCAAGCCTATAATTTCATGACCAACCTTTTAAGATTCAGTGCAGCCTTTGGTTAAACACGTAGCTGAGCAGCACTTTTACACCATGCATTGATTTAAGTGGTTAGATTTGTCTTTCACTGTGTCCAGGCGGCGCATTCCTAATCAATTCCTGCAATAACTGCATGTGATTTCCTGTCAAAACCATCTGAATGAGATATATGCAGACATTTTGGAAAATAAGAGGAATTTCTCTGCCATGAGAAACTCTCACTTCACAGGTAACTAAACTGCTCCAGAATCTGGAAATGGATTTAGTGCGTACCAAACCAGTCGCGTCCTGTGGTACAGTCTTGAGTCTTGAAATGGCTCTATTCACTCCACTCCATGCTCCCCAGGCCACATGTCTAAATGGACTGAAGTGTGACAGTGTGAAATAGTGAAAGCCTGTTTGCTAAGACCCCATGCAGGATCTCAGTGGTTTTTTTATGGTATTGTTTTCACTCTATTCCCTCATGATGACTCTGGATTACAGTGACCGGTCATTTAGACACAACTAAAACAAACAGCTCTCTGGTCAGTTGTAAGGACAGTGCTCATGATTTTTAAATATTTATTTATCATTATTCCATTTTTATTCATTAGTTATTTCATTTTTTTTCAAATTTGCAAATGTTGAATTCAATTCTTGTCATTGTTTTTGTCAAGAATTAAAGTCTTGAAATACGCTGCGAAAAACTTTTGCCTCCGTCTCAAAGTGAAATCATATGTATTTCATTAAACGAGCATTCCCAGGATTCCTAAATTTTGAATAAAACGTGAATATCTGGCAACCCACTGTGAAACCCAACCCACACTTAGCCCTTACGCTAACTGTCACCTGAACAGTAAACCTAACACTAATCTCCAAAAGATTAGAAATAGAACATTTTTTGCAGATTAAAGACTCACATATAAACACCTAATCCTTAACCTAAACCTAACTTTAAAACTAATCCTAAACATAACTGAAAAACCTGACTGTGAACTCTAAAAGGTCAGAAATGTAGTGTGGTGTGTTTGTGTCACGCTGTTGCTAACAGAAAACCAGACTGTTCGTAGCTCTTCTTTAGGTATACAACAGAGAGTTTGAAAGTATTTAGTGAAACAGCACCTCCAGTGGATAATAATAATAATTACGCAAAACATACAAATGACAACATTTAAGCAGCTATAGTTTTACTGATCTCTTTAGGTTTGGAAGTGATATCAGGTTGAATATTTTCCAGCTAATACACTTGTCCTCTATGATATCTATGTAAACACAGGGGCAAGATATCAGTCTTGTTGCTTAGGCCTTCAGGCACTGAACCGAAGGCTTAAAATTGTCAGATTAACCACAAACTGACAGCGGAATCAACATATGTCTGATGGGACCAATATCAAGAGAAAAAAAAAAATCATCACACCAGACCACCTGGCAGTCCGAGATATGTCACTGACTGTGAATCAATGCATTTCAGTCCGATGGTAGACGCCAGCAGGATTTAGAATTACGGTAGATGTCTCTCTCTCTCTCTTTCTCTCTCTCTCTCTCTCTCTCTCTCTTTCTCTCCATCTCTCTCCGTCTCTCTCTCTCTCTCTCTCTCTCTCTCTCCGTCTCTCTCTGGCTTAGCTTGACTTTTGACATTTACGGCATTGGCTGACGGCCTAGAACACATTCTCCCAGTTCATCACTGAGTTTTTGAACATGATTAGAGCATTACATCATAGTAATACCACCCACTCTGCTGTAAATACAATAAAACATGCAAATATGGCTACGACACACAGTTAGAATGTCACTGCATTACGCTAACACAGCTCCTAGCATTGCTAATGCTAATTAATACAAATACATATATATATCGCATTTACACCATCCTTTAAAGAGCGAAGAGAATGGGGATCACCACTCAGAAAGGACCCTCCCGTGACGTTGCCAGGGCTTCTGTAGAAATGTCTGTAGCTCAGAGAGGCTTAGCTAGGATTCTACAAGTGCTCTCCAGATAACAGGAACATGGAAACAATAAGTAGGCTTATAAGAGCGAACCGAATGTAGGCCAAAGTCAAGTGGCTTCCAGCACTTAATTAAGAAAGCCTCAGCACGAGCGCTTTATGTCGTACAACTGTTTCAGGATCGCTCAGAGCTGCTGGTAATCCTTAAAATGAGCAGTGTGTATAAGAGGCCTACTTTATCGAAATCCCACCACTTATACAAAGTAAGGTCAAACCTCAAGTATTCTCAAAGTAGACATTCATGATCATAATCAATATGACGGGGTGCAGTGTGATAAATGCAGTCTGTAAGGCAACCGAAGTCTTAAAGGAATACTCCGACTAATCTCCATCTGCTGCTACAACCAGTAGCCACAGATACACCTCAGCAAGCCCTGAACCAACTGGCCATTGGCTTCTGATATTAGAAATTACATAAAAATTATTACCATCAGCTGTATCATACAGGACTTACTGTTGGCTCCAGACACCCATCCCACACTCTTATAACTGTATATACTCCATATTACATTCATAGTAGCTGCTGAATAATTAATACTGGACAATAGGCCCTACGATTAATTGTGGACAGTAAGATTTTAAAGGAGTTTAAAGGATGCTTAAGCTCTGTAAAAGCTTATAAATTATCCAGTACTGTGCAAAAGTCAAAGACCACCTGGAATCCTTAATATCTCCTCAAGACCTGTAGAGCACCAAAACAGTCCTTATCAATTAAAGAGCACATATAGCTGTTATCTGTGATACACTCTGAGAAATATACAGGTGTTTCTGTCCATTCAGCTTAGTGCGTTGGGTCTGAAAGGATGTGGACATACTCAATACAAATGGCCAGCCACCGAGAGCCCAGAGCTTAGCATCACTTATTGTTTCCGACTCCATGGTTAGATTAGATGTAATAGATTAATTAGTTAGATTAGAATTTTTACTTTGTGGATGTTTTTGTGGAAATTAAACACATGAAAACGTAGTCTTTGACACTGGCACAACACTTTATAAATAGCATGGACAATTTGACTTGCACCTAATGAATGAAAGCAGTGACATTTACCTCAGCGCAGTGCAGACACTAGTCGCTGCTATATACAGATATATTACTACAAGGCAGTAGCCCGCCATATTTGTGGAATACATCTGCGGATCTGCCATTTCTCAGTGAATAACAAGTGGTAGGATAATGGCTTGAGAGAAGCGAGCACATCAAATTGCTCATCTCAGGAAATCTCATAATTAAATGTGGGGTGAATGCAAAAGTGAGAGTCAGCAGTGGCTAGGAATCGCTGCCATTACCACTGCTTCTGCTGCTTCTGCGGCTTTGTCATTCTCATATGTTTGCCTGGCTTTGCACGTATGAGAGATCAATAACATAGCCTCCCATCCCCCCTCTTCTCTTCTCCTCTCTTCTGTTCTCTCTATTTTTTTTTTTGCTCTATTCCCTCCCTCCTTTCCTCCCTCCCTCTTTCACTGCAGCACATCACAAAAAGATGACCCACCATCCATTATGACTGCCACAGTAGTACTGAATAAGATTTGTTGGTGCAGTGGATTCACCCAAAAAGGAAAAGAAATCACAGTCCCTCTGGTATTGCAGTGGTCACTGGAGGAGTACAAACGCTGGTGCAAAATGGCTGACGATGTAAGAGGATGCCTATGAGAGGGGTCTAGCAAACGACCGCATGAAAGCTCCAGTGAACAATAGTAGTTTGCAATACTGAAGTTTGCTGATTGTGTGCTCAGCCCAGACGTCTAGGCTGCAGTTTGTTTGTGTGTGTGTGTGTGTGTGTGTGTGTGTGTGTGAGAGAGAGAGAGAGAGAATGTGCAAATGTGTTGTGTTGGAGTAGAAGGGTGTGAGGTGTGCTAGACATGAGGATGTACAGTACTGTGGATGTGTGAGACTCAATATTGTTGACTGCAGGAGCACAGTGGCGGTCCTGTGGGTATTTCATTTAGAGCTGGACGATATTGGCAAAATTGATATCACAATATATTTCTAAATTTAAGTCGATACAACATAATTCTGATATCGATATAAACAACATAAATGCCACAGAAAAACTGCCAAAAACAAACAAGAAACCTGACATTGTCGTCAAACATAAATATATTGGTTTTGTCCATATTAATATTTTTATAAAATTGAGGGCAGTGATATTAGTGAGGTTAGGCTAATAACTGTCCTGGTGTGTGAGTGAATGTGTGTGTGCCCAGATATGTATTGGCGCTCTGTCCTGGGTGAAACCCTAGTGCCCGACGCAGACCTCCAGGTGGACAGTCGAGAGTATGCTGTGTGTGTTTGGCTGCTGCTTCTCACCAGTGTGTGTGAATTGAATGTTGTGTTGATTGTTAAGTGTCCTTGCGTTTCTAGAAAGGCGCTATATAAGTGTAATGTTAAATACATTAAAAATAAATAAAAACAAATGCACCAGAAAGTCCCATTTTATTGGTCCTGGCTTTTCTTTGGAGATTATGCAAAATGTGCTTGCAGCTGAACACCTGTGACTGAGATCTGTTGAGTGAACCTTAAGGGAGCTGAATTGACTCACTAGGAGGTAGAGGTCTATAAACGTTTGAATAATAGCACAGAAGAAACATGTCATGGTTACACTCCTAAACTAAGGGGTGTTTGTGTGAATGTACCTAAGGAGTTAATGCAACAGAGTCACACAAAACATTGGTACAACTTGACTATGAACTTTTTAAAAAGGGGAGTTTATTAAACTATTTAAGACTTTTGTTTTTTTGCTGATATATAAAGTTGTTTAGAGTAGTTTTATGTGAAATTCTTCAGAAATGACAGAATTGTTTATTGTGGTAGTGAGAGGAACCAGATGTAAGAAATAAAGTATATTTATAATTCCCCTTTAAATATGAAACCAACATAATATAGTCTTTATTATCAGCGCAGGACCTGTGTTGGGCCTGTGGAGAACTAGCTTGAGCTTGAGCCGTTACGGGTTAAACACTCATAACTAGGCAGGTGCAAATAAAAAAACAAACAGCTTTAAACATTCCAGCTCATGGGTGAATTGCTGGATTTAAAAGTTGAAAACTCATCAAACAGAAACCAGAGGAGTCTCTGATGACCCAGTTTTTTAAAACGAGAAAAAAGTGCTTGGAGTGAAGAGGCAGAGTGTGGGGCTGGAGCTACTGTACATTCAAAACCACCACACACGTCTAGGGCCTGCTCAAAAATTCACAGGAATACCAAAGCCGCTTTGGCTCTTTCTCTCATCTCCTCCAAACTGTGGAAACGAATGTAAATATTCTTTAAAGCAAAGACAAAGTCTGAGAGAGGGAGAGGGAGCGAAAAAAAACCCTCTTCGCCAAATCGTACACGAAGAAAATGTGTGTTATGCGAGATAAAAGCAGACGGCGGCGAGCTGCGATTGATTGAGGGTGGGAGAGATTTGACTTTGTGAAAAGCAGCGGATTGAGGGCGAGCTGCTGAAATGATCGATTCTGCCGTTAATAATTGATAAGCGTGAGGGGGAAGGAGGAGGGGGGGCTACAGGGGTGGAGAGGGAGAGGGTTGGCTGTTGTAACCGAGTCAGCTTCTCGGTAAGCAAAGAAAAAACGTGCGGCGAATGTTAAGAGACCACATTAAGAAAAACGTTACCTCAGACTGAAATGCTAATGCTAACTATAAACAGAAATTAGTGACTAGCAAATTAGCGCGACGTCATCGACATTAATCGAGGATACGCTGAATTCATACGCTTCAGTGCAAAAATATTCGGAATACCTCACCTAGTTTTCACATTTTCTGTAAACAATTATATTAGGAGTGGTTTATATTAAATTCTCCACTGTATGAATATGTAGGAATTTCTCGAGGTTGTGATAGGAATCAAGTGTGTTAAGCCAATCACAAAAAACTATTACATGAGCTTGTTATTAATATGGTGTCTTTTTTCATGAGAATTATTTTTGATCATTTTCAGATACTGCATTGGCCAAAACATACATTATTTGAGAATATTAAAGTCTAATGTATAACCTTTCAGCATTTTTCTGTAATATTTTTCATTTTTGAAATGTTGATTCATACAAAAAGCCAAAAAATGTACTCACAGATTGTCCAGAGTGAATAAAATGGCTAGATTAGCGTTGTAGATAGATGTTTGGTTCCTGTCACAACCACTGTAAAGATATAGATCTGAAGCTTTCTGCACAATGAAACACTTTACTTTTAGCCAAAACCCCACAGCAGTGGACGGTGGAACAGCAAAAGTCTGTTCTTTGGAGTGTGTATCCATTCATACAGTACCTTTAGCATGAGTTGGAAGGGCATCTGTAAAGCAGACCTTCACTATCTACTGGAGGTGGAGGGGTGTGTGTGTGGGGAGGCTTTCTAATTCCTACTAACTTATGAGGATGTACAATGTATAACTTCAACATTACTGAAAAAAATAGAATGGGAGTTAAACAAAAGACACTGAGCTCAGGAAAAGCCTGCGCATGTGAAACTTGCTCTAAATTAGAGACATTTGTAGTGAAGGAACATTCCCAGCCACAGCCATCACTCCGTCTCATTTACATGCCCCACTGATTATCATTTTGTGCTTGTCAGCAAAATACACTCCAATGCAATCCAAGGTTGTGATCATTTGATATTTGAAGGTTGAAGTGCGCTGTGTGCCTAGATGTGTGCATTGTGTTCAGGCAGAAGGCGAGGGGTCACACAGGTCGCATGCGTTTGTGTAGCTGCGTGTGCCTCTGCATGCCAAATGAACGTGCGCTTGTTGCGAGTGTGCTGAGCGTGTGAAGGTATGTTGGCCTGGGCCGAGCTTTATGTCCTTCTGTGAATGTGTGACAGCAAGTGTGTGTGTCTGAATGTGTGTTATGGTGCGAGTGTGAAAGTGCATGTGTGCGTGTGTAAGTGTGTATGTGATCGGGTTATAGAGTGTGCCTGTGCTATACATTGTTAAGGCTTATCTGACTTGCGCTGAATCTGTATTGATTTCCTTTCCCCTGCTCTCTCCCTCCATCTCTGGGGCTCCCACCAGCAGCAGCTAGCCAAGCAGACACACACACACACACACACACACACACACAGAACAGCCAGCAGCAGCAGTCAGCCAAGCAAGGCCCACCACTCACAATACTTTCCCACCAACAGAGCTGTTTGTGCAACACACCTCCCACACACACACACACACACACACTCAAAGACACAGACAAAAGAGCAGATTTTGTTTGAAAGATGGCATAAGGTACACAGCCAATTCATACTGGTAAATAGGCTATAATGGTGAAGTATAAATAGATTCCACATCACAACACTGTATCTCCATTATTATTGGGTTTAAAATTCATTTATTATTTTACACACTTAGCAGTAGCTGCCCTTTTTATCTCTTGACCTTTTCCATTAGTATGATAACTTACTGTGCACAATCTGAGACCAACTTCAATTACCTTTTTAGCAATTAAATTCACCCGTCATTATTTATTAATTAATTCTTCCAGGCACTGATATGTCAACCTGTAAATAGCAAAACATCTCATTACACAGAAGCTACAACAATGAAATATAATGGACTCTTAAGTAATTAGCATCTCCAACGTTTGACTTTACTCAACTCCAAAGTTCATTTTCTGCTCCAGGTGTTCCACATCCAGTGATGTTGAAGTCTGGGCTCCGATTGGTCGAGACATTGTTCAGGGAACTCCAGCAGCATCTTTACTACTTTTTGAGTCTGTTTCCTTTTCTACGTAACAGCTTCCTGTCTGCGGGACCTATTTTAAGAACCACAACATTGGGTTGTCTTCTCCCAGTGTAGGAATGGACAGAACACCTGCTGAGTGGAGCTGTTTACCTGATGGGGATTGTTTGGTAGGTTATTAGATGTTGCATAGCTGTTAGGTGTGCATTTTTTCTGTTGTGGAAAAATGAAAAAAAATAAATAAATATATATATATATATTAATGAAACAGAGATTAGAAATAGAGATTTGACCATATGAAAATCCTTCCCGAGAATTAAGTAATGGATCAATACAAATAGAAATAGAAATGTTCTAAGAAACTAGAACTGTGGTAGTTTGTGTGGTAGTTTGGGGTTTATTCACACACAGATTGTTTATGTAAAAATGCCACAGAAACATTAAGTGACAGAGAATTAAACTCTGGGACTTCTGTAGCTTGCTGCGATTTTTTTGACAATAACAACATTATATTGCTACTGATTTATCGCACTATTGCGACAAGCCAAGAGAGAACAACAACAACGACAAGTGGCTAAAACCCAGCTGAAAGTTGCCAGGGAGGACGTTGTCTCCGAAATGATTCTGAATGCAAGAACCAAAGTCAATAGCAAAAACAGAAGCGTAAACACCCCCTCTATAGCTGTGTATATTTGAGTTACTTGTAAACAATGGGCTCAGACCCTGTATTCTTCTGGCTCACAATAGGTTAGAGTACTTGGCTTTGGAAAATGAGGCAGTTAAAGATGCGATTTTCAGAAATTATTGGAAAAAATATATAAATATATAACTTGGACAAAAACAGCTTGACAAAACACTGGTTGCCACTTTAAAGAATGCACATGTTGGACAGACGTTGAATGTGAAATGAGCTTTAATGACAGGGCACGGATTTAGAGAAAGCTAAATGTGACTGGAGCTGGTTCTGTTCTATAGAAAAGCAAAGCAGATGCTTTTTGTTGTGAGCATGCTTTTGAAATGTCTTTGTACGTCATGTGTCGAAGCCGTTAAACTGCAGGTTTATCATTCAGAGATAAATCTGACGTTACTAGCAATAATTCTGTCACTAATATAGAAATGAGCTTAGGGTTTGAGGGTTTATTTCAACCAGTGCTACTGCTCCCAAAGACACAGCCGAAGACAGTAATTGTAATTCCTTGTAATGTCCGTGGATTTGTATATAATTATTAAAAATGAAGACTAGAGCCTAGACCTGGTAAAGGCCTCTAATGGTGTAATGTGGGATTAATATAAGATCTGTTATAGATCCTTCGCTCCTCTGCATCTGGATCAATCAATCTGTCTATGAATGGCATTTAATTGAGCTGGTAGGGATAGATCTGGCTTGTCAGATGTTTGTCCACTGAGCGATTGATTTTGGAGACCAGTTAGAAAACGTAGTAGACACAGAGGAACTGGCCCTGACCTGAACTATAGGAATGCTCAGCTTCTATTACACCGTTCTCCAAAGGCCAGGCTCACTCTGTGTGTTCCCACAGTCCTCATATCCAATTACACTGGGGCTCAGGACACATTCCATAGCAAATGCTAATGCTAACAGGTGCTACACCATGAACTCATTACCAGCTTCTGCACGCTGAGCCTTTCAACTACAGGTGCGAAGATAGTCCTGAAAGTACAGAGGAGCAAATCACTGGGAGATCAATAAAGATGTTTTGGTTTTAGAGCCAAGAAATTCACATCTGTATAACACACACACACACACACACACACACACACACACACACACACACACACACAATCCTTTGAAAGGCATATGTGTACTAAAACTACATTAAACTGCAAAGAGAAACTGCAGTGTACTGTACTTGTATTACAACTTTAGAGTTGTACACAAATTCTCAAAAAATAAAATAATAATTATAATAACTTAATAATAACTTTTTCAAATACAAAAAAATAGTGCAGGTTGATGTGTTAAAACACAGGCACACACACAACCCCCCACCCCCATATATATATATACACACACACATGATGTCTAATACATATTATATACACGATATTGTTACGTTATTTCATATATTTTTATTTGAGATCGATATTTTCAGAGAGAGGGGCTCGGTTTGGCGCTTATTGGTATTATTTAGAAGTATAATATTTTAAGGTTTGCTGCAGTTTGTTTAATATATTACTCGATGTCTAGAAACGAGAGACGAGTGAAAAGAGTGTTCGCATAAACTCGTTTCTGTAAAATGTAAAAATATATTTTGTGCTGTATTATTTATTGATTTATTTACAATTATGTGTGTATTTAAGAGAGAGAGAGAGAGAGAGAGAGAGAGAGAGAGAGAGAGAGAGAGAGAGAGAGAGAGAGAATTATGTTGCAGGACTAGCGCTGTGTGTGTACCCGCGCGCACACTCTCTCTCTCTCCCTCACACACACACACACACAGAACATATTATCCCTCAGTGGAATATTTAACGTAAGAATTAAGTTATAGAATACATTCCGTCAGACAGCTCTGCGCTTTTAGGGAAGTGTTGAATACAGTTGTGTTTATTTCTCTTGTTTATCAGTGTTACCCACAGATTGTTCCTGGGCTGGGAAAGCGTTGTTCTGATTCACCGAGCCGCAGGATCTCACTGAAATTACTGTGAAATACTCCACACACGGTCAGAAAAATACCCGGTGTTCAAAAATACGGGACACGTCTTAAAAAAAAAACCACTGCTTTATTCAACAGAAAGAAGGGCACTTCCTGAAGAACCCTTAGAGAACAGCTTCGCTTTCCGACTTTTATCAGCTGTAGAAATTAACATGGACTCTACCCTTTAATTTACACCGCTCTTTTTTTACCGGATTGGATTGCATTTTAGGTTTCAGTTAAATATTGAACATAAAATAAACATTCTTTATTTTAACGGGTTCTTCCAGAGAGTGTGGGAACGTGTTTATTTGATTGATTTGATTTTTTTCCCAAAAGGAGTGTTGAAACTTTTGTAATGGAGTGTGTGTGTGTGTGTGTGTGTGTGTGTGTGTACATACGGAATATGTAAATGGTGTGGCTCTGCCGACGGGCGGATTTTTTCACTTTTTGATGAATAATCGACGCGAAACGGCTCCTGCTCGGTCCTCGTGTCGTGAGCAGGATGTAATGTATTGATGGAGGAAACTGACATCATGCTGGAATCAGCCAGAGCCCTCGGCTTCGTCAGACCTCTCCCGCCTCCGTCATCATCACAACCGGAAACACACACTTATCATACACCACTCAAACGACAGCGATTCAGAGCGCGAGCTCGGTTTAACGGACGGGTTCGTGTTTGGACTTAGTGAATGATGATGATGATGGTTATTATCCTTCATCATCATCATCATCATCATCGTTGCTCGGTAGAGGAGCGCATTTCAGCCCTCGGCCCAAAACAAGCCGAGTCCCGCTCATGAGCATCGATTCCAGCCGCGCGGTGTGCCGCACAGTGCGGTTACAGCATCGATTCGCCTCCATCGCCCCAACACACACTCTCAGACCGCACACACACACACGAGCGCGACTGGTCGTTGTCATTTCTTTCTCTCTCTCACTCTCTCTCTCTCTCTCTCTCTCACACACACACACACACATATATATAAACACTGTGTGAAATACTTCAATTATTAAAGTCCGGTCTCGGACCTGTTGAACTGCTCAATCAACGCAGACAGTTACAGCGCGGACATTCTCACATCTGCTGAGTTAATAAACTTTGGTCTGTAGAGTGTGAAGCTATAAGAGCTGCACAAACCAGCCACAACTTTAAAGCCTCCTCCTTCCCAGTAAACAATTAGCCGTTGATTCAACGTTGAAATAACGTAATGACTGCCGTCTAATCAACGTTCTCTTAAAGTTGAAAATGAAAGTTGAAAAGACGTCCAAACACAGACATTGAAAAGACGACTATTAGACGTATTTTGGACGTCCATTGACGTTATTAATTGGTCCCGAAATAAATTACTTGTATAAAACGCGTTTTGGACGTCCACTGACGTTATCGATTGGTCACCACTTAACTAACTTATTAAGATGGATTTTGGACGTCCATTGACGTTTAAAATATGTCCTTGACGGACAGACTACTTTTAGACCTATTTTGAACGTCTAGGGACGTTCCTTGTTTACTGGGTTGTCTCCACACTCCTTGTCCATTTTGTCAGCTCCATGGATCATCTGTTGTGCTGCACGCTTTGTTAGACCTGTTTCACCATGGTCTTCGATGGTCATAAGGTCCCCAAGAGGGCCACAGGTATTATTTGGGTGGATTATAATTTGCAGTGACACTGACGTGGTGGTGGTTCATGTGATGGCCTGCTGAGAGTGGATCAGACACAACAGTGCTGCTGGAGTTTATTTATTTTTATTTATAAACACTGCCCATTCATTGTCCACTCTTTTAGACACTCCCACCGTGTAGATGTACAGTCAGAGTAGCTCACCTGTCGCTGCACAGTTTGTGTTGGTCATTTCCTGGTCTGGACCGGGTATTTTTGGGTGGTAGTCTATTCTCAGTCCAGCGGGGACAATGGACATACGTAAAAAACAGCAAAACTTTCAAAGCCGACTCTGGGTCTGACCTTATGTCTGTCCTTTATGTCAGTGTTAAGTGAAGTAAAAGTTCGCCCCAATTCAGGCACGAGGCGTTAAGTGCTCCGTGCTCTAATCACTGTTGAGGTTCATGGCTTTGATTGGCTGGCCCTCGCTCTACTGGAACCTGTGAATATTTATTCAAGCAAAGGCCAGTGCTTCAATAGCCACAGCTGATGAAAAATGGCATTAAAGAAAGCGAGTAGCCCCAGAGCTAAAGCTCAGGTTGGAGGAAACAGGAGGGGCGTAAAATATCGCCCACGGACACAAACACGGAGAACTTCATCCATCTTAGTGATAACATATCAATAACTGTGATTACCACTGGATTACGAAATTAAACAGACTCTGCCAATTAAAAGGCGGTTTGCAAACAGTCAGAGGACAAGTGGCTCGCGTCGGGAATGAGACCGAGCTTACAGCTTTTCATCTCGTGAAGTGGAGCACGGTCTGTTTAATAAATGTGCGCGCGCCCCTCGTCAAATGACGTGCTGGTCTTCGCAGATAAAACGAGTCGAAGTTTTCTACAGAGAACAGACAGCTGCACTGTTACTTTTACTACAAATAAAATATAAACAAAACGTGGCATGTGTCGAAGTTATTAGTTGTGTTCGGTATTTATTAATTTATTTTATTTATTATTTACAGAGATATATAACAAAAGGTACAGAGGTAAATGCCATATTTCGCTCTGTTTCCTGTGGAGCGTCGGGGTAGTGTTGAGACTTTTATATTTTCAGATTTTAAAAATAATCAGTTTACGGTAAGTTTTTTTTTATATTTCAGTTTTTAACTGGAGAGAGAGAGGGTAAAAGGACAGAAAGAGGAAGAAATAAAAAGGCAGAATGGACAAAAACAGATATAGAATACGGAATGGCGAATATGACAAAATACCGAGGCGAAATGAAAAAAAATACAATGACGGGAAAATGTAAGAGGAACATAGAAAAAGAATGGAACAGAAAAAAGGAGAGAATGTAAACAGAGCGAGAGAGAGAGAGATTTAACGTTAAATACGACATGTGTGAGAGAGTGAGGATGTAAAACAGAAATTGGAGAGAGAGAATGCGACCAATAGTGTGTGTGTGTGTGTGTGTGTGTGTGAGAGAGAGAGACAGACAGAGAGAGAGAGACTTGTTACAGGTGAGGGTTTAACTCTAAACGGAATGGCGTGGAGAGGAAGACGGAGAAGCGCGCGCGTTGTTGGCATTGTAAAATGGCGGGAGGTAATGGCTTGCTAAGGCAAACAGACATTATGTATTAAATTATCAGTATATTAGCGCCAACACTCACTCATTCCATTACAGACTATTGAGTCGTGAGCTCGGAGCCAGAGAAAGCTTGGCATGGGGGACTGAATTAAATAAATGCTCCATGAAATGGACTTAAAAGCGCAGGTCAATCGATGTTGAGACTAATATTATTCTGTAAGAAAAAATCCCAACAATTGAAACAACAGCGATGATTAAGAAATGACGAGCTGTAATCTGACTGCCTGATGAATTATACACAGGTTGAAGGGTCCATATGCTATCTGTTTTCTTAGTTTTTTACCCCTAGGAGGCCTACTTGTTGATTGTGATTCTGTGTACCATATCCGGTAACAGATAGTTTTAACCCTTACATTTCTTTATCCATTAGAATAAGATTTTGGTTACTGCGTCTTTAAGGCTGATTTATTTATTTTTATTTTTTATTGTGCTCTGTACTAATTTCACTGTAGCTGCCTCATTTAAAAAGCAGTCCACTCCCTATAACATAAACATATGAAACTGCAGCATACCACTAAGGCTGGATATGTCAATGTAATATTATAATATTGTTTGTGACTTCAAATATAGTGAATTCAAAACAGGATAAAAAACTATTTTTTGCTTAATTTACACACACACAATATATATATATATATACACACATATATATTCCATAATACAGGCCTCTTCTAGCAGTCATCCCTGCATCCCAAAATGCTCTAAACTAAGAATTTCCCTCAGTTATATCATATAAAATACAGCTATGGATTGATAAAACTGTTCTGGGTTTAGGGCTTTTCTCGATTGTTTTTCTTCTAACGCATTTGAAATGCTTATTCTCCAGACAGACTACATCAATACATATATGAGTCTATACTGTTCAGAAACCCAGCAAATCCAGACCACTGAGAGTTTTTAAATCTGGTTGATGTTGACTGCTTCTGCTTGCATTTAAACCTCCATCTATCTGAACTGAGCTTCAGCATTGTCCTGAAATCCTTTTTAATGGCTTTAATACAACATAATACCATTAAGATTAATCTTATTTTACACATGGAGCCATATACCACAGGGGAGCTGGTACCTAGAGAGGAGAAAAACCTCATTATTTGTGGTTCAAAGTTCTATTCTGCAAACTAGCTTTTCTCCAGAAAGCTGCCACTGTGAGACCCTGCTGGAATTATTGCATGTTTATAGAACAGTTGGAATTGATATGTAGCCACTAAAGCACAGATCCATGGAAGGAAACCAGGCTACGAAAACAGACCGTTTTAAATGCTTTTGTGTTAGTGATGTCACCAGATACATTTTATGAATTAACATAGGTACATACAGTTCCAGCCAGACGTAAAACGGGATTCCAATTGAGGCTCCTTTAAATAATGTAATGATATAAATAAAGCTATTCTTAATGGTTGGATGTGAGATGTTAATGTTTATATAAAAAGTACAGACCTACAGAATTTAATAAAATAAATACTTTAACTAATGCCTCACATTATAATTATGTTTGTCCTAAGAGAAAAGTATGTCTAAAACATTTATATGTAATAATATGGTGGAGGGGTGTTCTAATAGCACACAATTGCATTTGGCATAAGCAGGACACCTTCCTGGTTAACATTTGGTCCAACACTGAGGTGTAGAAGTCATGGTTTTATGACCTGTGCACAGAGGAACACGGTTTAAGAAGTGGGAAGCCATTTTGGATTTAGCCACTGGTTTTAAAATGTCATCAGAGTGTGATACAGAACAAAACTGTAAATTCAAATGATTATCTTATCATAACAATTAAACAAAACAAAACAAACAAATATATATCCAGTTGCTTATTTATTTATGGAAATAGGCCAATTGGAAAGTGCCTGAATCACTTAGGCTAATGTTTACATGGTTATGAGAGCTAGCTTTACAACTAGGCCTTTTTGTTTTCCCCGTAGACTTACAAACAAGCCGTCCACAGAGGTATAGGCATATGCTAGCACAACATTTCACATCAATAGGTAGGTTTTAAAGGTTTAATATTCATAAATATGTCACTATGTACACACATGTTGTTATGCTTGTATACGTGTAGGCTACACATTCAAATATGCAAAAAAACATTTATAAATTCACAGTTTTGCACAGTTTGTCGTGTACGTGCTGTAATTATAGGTTTGCAAACATTAAGCGCTTCAGAACAAGACTAATTTCTCTCCAAACTGTTTGACCCTAAGAGATTAGAAGAGGTTATGCGTGAAATTGGGCCGTGGGGAGAGTAGTATTGTATTGTATTGAAAGCTGGGCCTTATTCTGTTTACTCCACTCTCCTACAGGGCTTTAGCCTACAGTCAGCAATAATTAGGCGCAACACAAATGTCATCATCCACATTTGTAGTTGTGGTAAAGGAGGAAACATACAGCCAAAACCACAAGCAGGACATACATCAAAAAGCCTAATTTGGGTGGAGTTTGAGCCGTCATTTCTGCTGCTACCCAGGTTTCGAACATTTTAGATGAATTTTTATAGAATATTTTTCTCCAGCAAGGCCCTGCCTCTAATGCACGAGGCAGAATGTGCGTCTTTCTTCTTTCTGTCTACGCTCGGCTGTTGCCCTAAAAGCTGCAATGATCGATTTTCCTCTGTTTTCTCCTGCGCACGTGGTCCAGTAATCAGGGCCCCTTCCCGCGCCATCGATCTGTATTGATCCCACCGAGCCCTGAGCGCGCGGAGCGGGGGGACATCAGCAGGCCGAATGTGGGAACGAGCTTCACACAGAAAAAAAAAAAATAAAAAAACGAGACACAACTGGACAAAAGAGCTCTAAATATAGGTCAGAGAATACAGCCACCATTCATTATGGGCTACAATTACAGAAGTGTTTTTCTACACTTTTTTTTGTATGGTTTTATAGCAGTGGTCTCCGATCGGTGTCACAGCATGTTGTGGCCAAACTGTACGGCTGGCAACTGGACCATTTACTGACTGTCTGTGTAATGCTTACAATCTTGAAACGTAACTATTTATTTACGTGTATTTGTTCTACTCCTGTAGCTTATTAGATCTGAAAATGTGAAGCTTTTCTTCAGATTCTCAAAGAGAAAAGGTTTAAGTGCTGTGTATCAGCTGGTGACACGTTTGGGAATAAATATCATGTACAGAAGGGTTGTTAATCGATGTAAATTTTTGTATTTTTTTTACGTATATATACATAGACATACAAAATTAAATAATTGTAATAATTTCACCAATGTACTTGTATGTAATTGTGTGTGTGTGTGTCTGAGCAGTGCAGATGGTTTCAGCCAGTGTTTGTGTGTGTATGTCTTTGTGTCAGCGATGGTGAGAGATGTGGTGATGTGCAGTGGTATATGAAAATGATGGATGAGCGTGCAGTTGCTTTAGATGGCAGCAGTAAACAGATTTGACTGTGTAGGAGAAATCGATCGGCTCATGGCTCTCTGTAATTAGACATACAGCGCCAGGGCCTGGCTTTCACACTCTCAGCACAATCTCACTGGGGGAACCCTCACAGCAACACACACACACACACACACACACACACACACACACACACACGCAGCAAAGCATGTGTGTATTTGTATGAGAGAGAAAGAAAGAAGATAGCAGAGAGAGAGAGAGAGAGAGAGAGAGAGAGCAATGGACATTTGTAAAATGGAATGAAATTAGACAGGAAACAGTAGAAAGGACTCGTGGTGTAAGATGGACACAGGAGGGTCCTTTTTTAATCTCTGTGTGTGTTCTAAAACAGACTTTATTTCTGTAATAAGGATTCATATTTCCACCGGTCAGTAAACAATAACAGGGAGGTTTGTGCAGTGTGTGCATTTTTAACCTCACCCAAAGGAGCCCTTTCACCGTAAATGTTTATAGCACTGTTGGTAACTTTCTCTACTTTTGATTCAGTCGTGGAACAATGGCACACGTCTGAACATAATGGAGAACGACACAATGAAGTGGGAACATGACAATGTGCAGAATTGATTTCAGTTTCATTTGTATGGCCTCTGTATGGAACGACAACAAAGGAGCTTTATACGGATTGGATCAGAAGCGTATGTTTGTGTTGAGGCTGAGGTATTAGAGGTACATTATAAGAGTATAACAGTGATGTATTATATTATATATTGTGATGTTTTGGTGTTGGAGGAGAGGATTCAGGGCTTGAACCCATGTAATTAAATGTAGTCCTGACTATCAGTGTTTACATTAAAAGGCAAATCATCTCAGCGTATACCTTTCATCGTCTGCTGGTTTCCAGGCAGGTCCGGCTCGATCCGCAGCCATATGGTGGTAGTACCTTGTATGCAGTGCTCTGTGCAGCTGGAAGTGAGCACTAGAACATGAATGTAAATCCTCTGAATGACTGAGAACAGCTTGGAGAGGGAGAGTGGATTTTGCTTGAGGGTTCTCCGACATGAGTCCCAGAGGATGGCTTCTTCCTATTAAAGACAGACACACACACACACACACACACACACATATGTCAGAACTCTACATGTTTCATGCATTCACGGTTGACATATTCAAACGATTGAGGCTTTTGCGGTTAAACCTATGGACATGGTTATTTGGTTAAAGCAGTGGCTTGGTGGAAAATCAAATGAACACAAATGGTGTTCAATCAGTGTCCTTTGTTCGCCAATGGAGCAGCAAGGCTAATGTAGCAAACAGGTGAGAGACGTTTACGTAGCTATTGTGATCCGAACGGATTCTGATACTGTATGAGGTGCTTTACAGTGCTTGGGTTTATTTATGCGCCTACAGTGTCTCCGTTGTGGTACCCTCAAGGGTAAATATTTGTACCTTTAATTAGGAACATAACTGTACCTTACTCTATTATAAATGTAGATCTTACTATTGTGTTGATGTCATATGCTCCATTTGATTTCCAGGACTTATATTGTTTTTTTATTTGACACAGTTAAAGAGAATGTAATGTACCTTTAGGGAACACAACTGGGCTTTTAAACTACTTTTGTACCTTTAAAGGTAAGTTTACATTGTTTGTAGCTTTAGTGACCAATAATGTACCGCTAACGTACCTTTTCTTTCTGTGAAACAAGACTCAGTCCTCAGTTTATTGGGTGAAACAAGCCATTCTGATTTCACACTGCTTCTTACATCAAGTGCAGAGACTTAAGTATTGAGTCTCTCCAATCACAGCCCTATGTTTATGTGAGAGCGCAAACATGAGGTTATTCAGAGCGAAATAAAAACAGCCAGACGTAGGAGTACTGATTAAATCCAGAGAAACTGAGAACGGACATGAAAGATAACTAAGTGAAAATGACGAAAAAAAGCAGAGTTTCTGCTCTGAATTGAACTGTGGCTCGTTATCATTTAAAGGAACAGGCGCACATAAACATATGGTCATTCTGAACAAGGCTGTTTAGAAAGAGGAAGAATGGTGCTGTTGTTTGATGCTTGTGGTATTTTCAGACATTTCATTAAGACTTCAGAGCTGCTACACACTCACTAATGATGATACAAACAGTGTAATCGCCCCTTTATTGGTACAACAATGGTTTTAAAGTGTAGTTGTTTTCCCTAAAAATATATTTTCTTCTCCAGACAAAGAGGAGAATATTTGTACGAGTTCATTATAGAAATGTGTGAAATAGAAGAACATAATATAACTCTTGGAGGTCAAATTGGGCTTATGAAATCAAGATGATTTAATTTATAATCTACAATTATAATAGAATAAGATACAATTATGTTCCCTAATTAAAGATACAATTAAAGATGTGCTTAGTTCCAGATCCTCCGTTCTCCCTTTGAGTCTTCTACACTCAGCACCATGTACCTTACCACTGTAAGAAGTTGCATTCACTTGACTGTACCTGTCTGACTATCTCTCTTTCTCTTTCCCTCTACTGGCCGTGCAGCCTGCAAGAGGAAGGAGCAGGAGCAGCACAAGGACCGCACCCTGGCGCCCAAGAAGCAGCGGCTGGTCTTCACCGACCTGCAGCGGCGCACCCTCATCGCCATCTTCAAAGAGAACAAGCGGCCTAGCAAAGAGATGCAGATCACCATCTCGCAGCAGTTGGGCCTGGAGCTCTCCACCGTCAGCAACTTCTTCATGAACGCCCGCCGCCGCTGCGTGGACCGCTGGCACGACGAAGCCAACACAAGCCCAGGCCAGCCTGGCACCTCAGCTACTACCTTCTCCAAAGCCTGAGCGCTTGGGGCCCACTGCGGCCGCCACTCGTTGGAGCCTTGACCCTTTCTGGAGAGTCCAGACCAGCAGTGGCAGCAGCAGCAACAAGGTCCACTGAAGCTCGAGAAACCTCAAACAGCTCGGCTGGGGCATGGCCAATACCGGATGCCCCTCAAGAGCCCCTACATGGACACAAGCTGCCCTACGACTGATGATAAGGGGGTCTGAGGGCATGCTCTGGTCTTTTAGCCTGTGGTTTAATCTATTAATTTGTTTGGTTGGGTCCTTTCTTCACATCGGAATGCCACCGGTGGTGGTTTTATTATTTGAATACGGCATCCATCTTAAGTTGGTCATCAGCGCAAATAAGGCCTAAGGCCTGGTCTGTAGGTTGCTTGGCTTGATATTTAAGCCTTAAGCCTTCGCTCTCCATCGCCCTTTGTTCTTAGAGCTGGTCTTTATGTTGACTTAATGTTCTAGGACCTTTGTCTTAGGAACCAATAAGGAAGAGATGGCAATAAGCGTCCCAGCACATGCCCCTATTGTTCTTCGTAATCAGTGACGTCAAACCGGAAAGCCTGCGTGCTGATGTTTCACTGCTAACCCACTGCTGAGGTAATTACGATTAGCATAAGTGTACATTACATTTCTTTGACGCCATTCAAATCTGATCTTCGATATTCTGAGTCGTGGTGACTGGCTGTGAGAATTTAGTTTGCGCGTCCCAATCATATGCCTCAGACGCGCCAGACGTCTAAATTCTCAGGCCACGTCCTGATTTTTCTCGATCGTGTCGCCTTCTCTTTTTTTCCCGTTCACTGCCAGCGTGGCTCCGTGCTCTTGCTTCAGCACAATGAGATAGGGATGGGAAGAATCAATCAGTCCCCTGTGTTGGCCCCTGCAGAATCATTTTTTAGCCCAGGGGGGGCCAGGCAGAGCGGTCCTCATGCACAGAGCAACGGTGCCACCTACTGGACACAAAACCATAGCAATCTCATAATTCCGTGAGAGTTTAGGGGGCCAAGTAAATATGTTGAGTGCCATGCCATCCAGTGAGAAACCTGTTTTGATGTAGTTACTCTATTTTGCATGAGGTTCGATGTTTATATCCAAAGGTATTTTACTTTACCAAAGATAAAAAGAAGAAACAATCATTACTCAAAGGGAGTAGGGTAGGTAGGATACAGCTGCTGCTTGCTTTCTCCTGAACGCGGAGGAAGGCAGTGTCTAGTGGCCAAACGTAAAAAAAGGTAACATGTCAGTGTATGATTGAGTGCCAATGACAGATGCCTTAATGATAATCATGGGGGGTGGCGTGGCTCCGAGCCACAACGCTCTCCAAATCCCTCTCTTCCCTCCCTCCATTCTGTACGGTAATGGGGGTCCGTACGAAATGAAACAGACAAATCATGCAAAACCGACCCGGGGTGAAATCCACTTATTCCTGACATCAAATGTGTTGCAACAGCCCTGTACGATTCCAAAAGCTCTAACCAAAATCACAACAAAAGCTACTGCAAAGAAAATGTAAATATTCTCTTTCCTCCTCTCTTCCTGCCCCCTCCCCAGCCCCCCTTTTTACCCCACCTACCCCCTTTATACCCCTCTTTCTGTCTTTTCTCCTCTATAATAATGATGCGGGTAATTAGTACCATAGACACAAAGTTTCTATTCAATGTAACTCTTTGTGCTCTGTTGTGCATAAACTACAAGTAAAGAAGCACCTTGCTGACGAAGTTGCGAAGAAGGCGACGAAGCAAAAGCTCTGAGAAAGATGCGGCTTTGCAACTGCGAGACAAAAAAGGGTCGTTGTGTATACTGGAATAAGACAATGTTCGTAACAATGGACTCCCACCTGGAGCAACCTCTGAACTTCAACCTCTCTGACGTCTGAACCGGAGGGTCCGTTTGGATGCGGGCCGATTTGGGATCATCACCAAACGATGCCGTGGTCCTGGGTCTGGGTTAAGCAGATTCTGTTGGTGCGGAAGAACATATTTTGTCGGTCAAAAGCTGCACACAATAACCCTGCCAACTGTAGTCATCGAGAAGTATTCTTGACCATCGTCAACTCAAGCTGGACCCAGTGTGGCTACGGAGAAAAGGCCAATGTACACTTGTAGCATCAAAACAGGGAAACCAAAATGAGCCAAAAGGGTCAGAGAGGTTTAGAGGTGTGTTTTTTGGGGTTTTTTTTTAAAGCAAGGTTCTTAAACAATGTTGTTTCAGAGTCAAATGTGAAGCAAAAATGTGAAAAAAATTCTAAAACACACATAAACACATCGTTTGTAGTGAGAACCAGTGCGGCTACCTCACCGAATAAAAGTGGCACACGCGACACAGCCACTGATACCAAAGATATTTCAGCCTGCCAGTTCTACCAAATCATACCCTCCATCTCCCTTAATTCATCTCCATGTGTTGCTTTATACATGTACACACACACATACAAATGTAGCGACAAATGACGTGAACCATACAAACGCACTCAGACACATCCAGACACACACAGAGCAGTCAGACTGCATTATGCCACGGTGAAGGAGGTGGCTCCTATGCAGTACATGTTGAGTGCCTTTTTCCTTCAACCACGGGTGGGATTGCTCTGGACACACACACACACACACACACATATACACTTAGAGCATACCTATTGATGTCTTGTACAAACCTCAAATCTCATAAGATTGGAGCAGTATGTAAAATGCAATTAACAGCAGAACTTAGTAATTAGACAATTACATTCGGACTGTTTTTTAAATTGAAAACAAAACATTAAACCTGATGTTTTTACAAGCATTCCCAGTCTGATGTTTAATACGGGAGCATGTTTACGTCCATGTTTTGTTACATTTTTAGAATGTTAATGGGTGTCCATTATTTCCAGAATGAAGACATTAACTGTTCTAATTTTACAAGCTGAATATATTTGCCATACTTCTGTTATATAAATCATCAGCTGGGCAAATATACAGAGGCTTTTAAAGTTTACTCTGGTAACAACCTGGATTATTCTTTCCTTGTCTGGACCCTAGAACTTGTTATTTGATAATATGATGAGCCCATCCTTACTCATAAACAACTATGTCTATTTGTCCTGGGTGTCCCTTTTAAATCCATCCTTTATTGGGATGGTTTAAAATTTTAGATCTCCCTTAGTCTTAAACGTTCCTGTTTTTGGAGCATGCCCCATGCATCATTTTGAATGGAGGCTTAATAGATATAAAAAAGAAAAGAACATATAAGTACATTCCTGCTTTCTGCTGTTGCATTTCACAAACTGTTCCTGTTTGAGGTTTTTAACAGGAGTTTGTAGCTACAGGGCCTCACTTTCCATTCTGAAAGAAGCACTTTGTTTTTGTATGAAATGTGATTTAAACTTCATTTTTTATTTATTTATGTATTTATTTATTTATTTACGGATGCTCTTTTACCACCTGAAGATTGCTTGAAGAGGAATGCACCTCTGGCTCCACACACACATTCTCTCACACACACATACACACTCCTAACAGAGATATTTTTATGTGACTTACAGTATAATGGAGTGTGTACGTGTGTGAATGTAAACACTAGAGTTGCATCTGAAAAAGTCATTCACTGAATGTGTCATTTCCAAATAAAATATATCATGTCAACACACATGTTGCCAAAGGTATGTAAAATAACAGAACTGTGTTAAAGTGATATGTTTTATTTATTTGGGAATAATGTACACAAGTGAAGCAAATGAATTAAATTTGTTAGGTTTTCTTATTCTGTGATCTGCCAATCACATGCCTCATTGCAAATCAATGGTTCGGTGAAAAATCTTATTTATATTATTTTCCACTTGTCAAACAGCCATGAAATCATTTTTTTGTCTAAATTGTGCTCTAGGTATCATTAAGATTACACCTTGATTTTCTGAAAAATTGGCAGATTAAAGCTTCATCTTGTAGCTGAAATATGGAGGGAAGCCATTGCACACGGCACTCTTTTAGCTACATGATGATAATAATAATGTATCTGTTCATTTTTGGAGCTCACCTTAAATCCTACTTTCTCTAAACCATATCAAGGCTGTGACCTGAATGTGATTTGTATACGTTTAGAGGAATTTTTAATAATCTATTTATAGAAAACCTTTTTTTTTTCAAGTTTTATTTGACTTCAGGTGTATTAGCACAATTTAGTTCATGGCTCCTGTTTAAAACTAATAAAAAAAAATGTTTCCAAAATTTCTGCAGAGCAGTTATATCTAAGGTAAGTGGAAAGCTGTGTAAATATGATCTATCACCAAATCATTCTTTCATGTTCATAAGCATCTTGCCAAATCCCATCCTAGCCCCAGATGAATTACATGTCCTTTAGCTACCGGTACAATCTGGCAGGCATGTGTTGACAATGAAAATTCTGATATACCTCAAAAACTTTAATGTAAAGGCTATGTAATGAAACAATAACAATGATAGTACTGATACCTAAAGATAATGAATATTGCTAAATAATAGTTTTGGAAATATTGTGACTTGAAGCTTTATACTGTTTCCCTTTTCTCTCGTTGCTTCGCCATCTTTGTTTACCGTTGTTTATTTATTTATGTTTTGCGTTCTATCGCAATGGCATGCTTTCTGAAATTCCACCCATTTCTTTTTGTTTTCTTTGAATGGGCACACAGCATTTCCAGAACTGTGGCGGGTCGTTAATAATACGAAATGGTGAAGAAAGAAATGTACCTGTTGCTGTCAGAAGGGCCAGAAAAGCCCTCTGTTGGAGACGTGGCGCCATTTTGTCTCTGTAAATGGCCTGACGACGAAGCTTAAGTTGGCTTCTTATTGCTGGAATTTTCCGTTCGTAAGATTGGATTTTTCTCCAGGTGGAATCGAAAACTCGAGTATGAATCATCATAGAGGGAAAGATGTCCGTTTTACGAGTAGAAAATTGCGTTTTCAATGAGATATTAAGTGTCACTTAAGGAAGAAGATGGCCTGAAAATTCATCAACAAAACCTTCTCAGACCATTACTGAGACATTACGAGCAAATCTGATTTATTTTCATTTAAAAATTACCCTCAAGTCATTTGTTACTGTGTTGCAAAATGCAAATGCAATTCTGTTCTAATGTTTCTTGTGTGTTGTTCAAGTGATTCTGATATTTAAAATAGAAAAAAAAGATAAAGAAACCCAGAAACAGCAGCTCTGTCGTTAGCGAGATGCAGACCATTCTTTTATGCATGGATATTAAACTTAAGTGTTTAGAAACTGCAGGATTACTCGTCCGTCTTGGCCAAGGAGATGAGGAGGAACAAAAGGCCGACTGGGGTGGGAGAGATGTCAAAAATAGATACAAAGCCATCTTTATTTCTTTGGATATACTTTCCTGTGCATTTTGTTATTTGTGTTGTTTTTTTTTTTTCTCTTGTTAATGCGCATGCGTTGTATCCTCTCGTTTCCTCGCGTTGCATTTGAAATGTAAATAGTGAATTCAAACGCTATAAAGGGTCATGGAGGGATTCGGCCGCAAAAAAACAATGTAGCTACAGCGCCCCCATGCGTTTGCTCTTCACATAGTTTCGTTTAAATCATTGACATTTTACTTACCAAAGCCCACAAGCATTGTTCCCTCCAAGAGCAAATAATATATTTAGAAGTAAAAGTTGTGTCTGTTAATATGGGCCAAAATAATCATACGACCCATATTTAAAAAATGATTTTGTTTCTGGTGCAGGTCAAGGATAATATGTTTTTAGTCTTTCTAGTTGTAGTATATTATTATTATTTAACAAAACAAAAACCAACTGTTAACAAAATGGCCCCAGAGTGCCTGAACCCAGGTCATGTTCAAATCTACTTAATGTCAATATAATAATAAAAACCATTGACTCCTTTCTGATAATTTTCTTTTAATACCTACTAAGGTTTAATATTAACTAATTTTGTATTTTAATTTAAACACTTCACATAATATAAAACTCGTATTCAAAAAAATATATATATATAGAAAAGAAGCATAAAATCTGTTTCGTGCTGGATTTGTTACAGGAGCTGATGAACCTTATATTTATAATTAATGAATAATAGAGCCCAATCGGCTTATTACCAAAACCCGATATTGCTGTTATTGTTGTTATTCCTTGTAATACAGTACCAGTAATAGACATTGTCATCTGCCTTTTTATCATTGTTGTTGCTTTTGGTATCTGTAGTATTCCCTGGTAATATAGTGAAATTCATTTTTTTATCCTATAATAATTGATATTCTTATAAACTGACATTATGGAGCATCCCCTGGTAAAACTTACCCAACTCAAATGGTGCTTTAGAGGGAACAATGCCCAGACGTCTGTGTGCATGGCGGCCGGACCCTCCTAGCCTGCTGTCTCATTCTTTTACTGTCTAAACTATTTTACGTTTTTTTTTTTTTTTTTTTTCTTTTCTTTTTTTTTTTTTTCTTTGAGTCAGATTGCCGTTGAGCGAGGGCTTTCAGAGCCTCTGAGAGAAACAGAGCTGAGGCGAGCCAGAGGCAGCCATGTTTTCTCTCCCTCCTCTGGTCCCCCAAGAATCAATCAGATTACAAGTGTCTTTGTGATGGTAGAAGACAATCAATTTCCAATGAGGAGGAGAGAGAAAGACCAGAACTGAAAAAAGAAAGACAGAAAGAAAGCGAGGAAAGAAGAAAAGAAAGCTGGAAGGTTGAGTCGCTGTCAAGCGGCCGGAGATTGGAAGAGCAGGAGAATGGACCCTTAGAGAAATGACTAAAGCTCTGTTCCAACCAATGACCTTTGAATACAATCTATGATAGGTCATGATATTTGTTTTTTTTTTTTTTTTTGGGTGGGAGGGTTGCTTTGACAACAGCATCCCAACGTCCAATCCACTCATAAGATCTCTGCGGACTTGAGCCTCCATATTTACATGCGCTGGGTCAGGCATGGGTTACATGTCGCCAAGGCCTTGTTTATCAGACCTTTCCCTGTGAGGGCAGAATGATCAAAACTAAATGAGTGTTTTTTTTTTTTTTCAGTTTTGGTTCTGGAGAACTCCTGCCCTGAACATTTGGTGCTCTTAACACACCTGACTCTGACCAATAACCTCAATACCAAGCCCTTCCTGAGTTGATGTGGGCATGTTAGAGCAGAAAAAGCGGTGCTTGGTAAGTATCCCAAAGAGAATGATTCTAAGGGTTCATAGTCCTGATCAGCGCTGCTCGGAGACCTTTGATAAATATGGGCCATTGACATCATACAGCTCTCACCGTGACATTTCCCTTCATATTGATATTGATAAAGGCCACACACACTGCCCCAGTGGAAGCAGATTAATGCCCTCCTCTGAATGTAAAGGTTAAGATGTAGTTTGGTTGATGGTGGTCTAATTTTAGAGAGAACACTCCAGACGCTTTTCTTCACTCTGTAAAATAAGGGTTCCATATTAGTGCTTGGCTTGAATGTAGGGTTCCAGGGGAGCCTTTGATTAGTACAGGACCTGGAGTCTGGGAAATGTTACACACCGGTAGTTTCACAATTTTATATTTACGGTGCAAGGATCTGAATGTGAATAGGATGCGTTTTCTTTGTTGGTTTCAAGGTGAACACCTGTGAATTTAAAATACAGATTTATCGAGACACACCATGGTCTTACAAAAAGCAACAAACATTTTCAGCTTCTGATTGGTGCTGGAGCGTGAGCTGTGTCAGGAGCCACTTAAGTTTCCACCACTAGGAACCTTTACTTTTATAGCTAGCTGCAAACAAAACAGATAAAGCAACACTAGGTAGTATTTTTTACCTTAGAATCACACCTTCAGAAGCATTGCGATGTTTCACTGACTTGTAATAACAAAAAGAACCTCCGTCATTGCTACTCTGCGCTCGGCGCTGCACTTTTGGAGGTGGGCAGGATATAGCTTCGCAGAGTCTATTTTGGGATCTTTATTTTGAAGACTGTACGGTGTGGTAGGAGGGGGGGATTCCTCCCAACTGTCTCCCAACACTCTATAACAGCACCGTTTGTTTATCATCTTTCTAATGTGTGGTGTCTAGAGAATCTGAAAACCGAGGAGTGAAAAGTGAGTCATTTTTGCACAGAGAGCTATGCAAACACCCCTCTTTTTCTCTTCCTCTCCTCCTCATTTATTCCTGTATTCACTCCATCTGTTAGGTTCTTTGACGTCACTTTTTTGCTCAGGGTATTGGGATTGAATGCCTGGAGGAGGAATCGCAGCACAGAATATTAAAACCCAGTTATTGTTTAATACAGCCACCGTGTTGTTCCCATATCAGACACAATATCAACTTTTATTCTCAAAGAAGTGCCTACGCTACTAACAAATCCTTGGCTCTCTCTCGCTCTCTCTCTCTCACTCTTTCTCTACAAACCAGAAGCTACCAGAGACACTGTAGGGGCTATGTACTTGAGCTCCTTGTGGATCTCAAGCTCAATTCACACATACTCGTGTGCAGAACAGGATTACAGTCTAATAGCTTTGGGCCTGGCAGGAAGGGTCGGTAGCATTGTTTGTTTCAGGGTTACGACCTTGATTCATCGAACAGACAGATGTGGCAAGGTACAAAAGGGAATGAACAGGAGGAGTTCACCAAACGAGAGATATAAACAAAGACACAGAGAGAGAGAGAGAGAGGGATGGGAGACAGACAGGTGACCAGTGAAATAAGAAAGACACATGATCTTCGCACACATAACCTGCACTATGAGAGTGCCTATGGGGAAGCAAAGATTGTGGGATTGACAATCTAAAATCTCACCATTCGATTCATCTCTTCATTCCCAAAGTGACCTGCCCAGCCATGCATGACTTCCACGTCAATGAAAATAGCTGATATACGGAGCGCTGTCATTTCTCTGAGAGTCTGTTCTCCCAGTCTCGGCCTCTCAGCAACCAGTGGGCCTGTACAGTTACTTATGTTCACGTGTTGCGTCCTTTAAAGAAGGCAAAAACCGAGTAATAACTGTAACAGAACATAAATGATCTTAAAATGACTAGTATGGGTAAATAAATCAATTGTGTGTTTTGGTTAATTAAATAAAGAAATAATTGGGAAAAAAAGCTGTGACCTCTGTCTTTCAGTTACCGGTTACGTTGTGATTGTGTTTGATTTATTATTATTGTTCATTAATGTCAGATTTTGGGGTTTAGCTGTAGTCTGGTGTAGGGTGTAAACATTGTGACATTTCTCAGTCTCAGTTCGGTTTTGTGACTGTGTCATTCAAAATTATTTATATATATATATATATATAAAGGGACACACACACACACACACACACACACACACATATATACACACACACACACACACACATTGTCGCTGTCCCAAAAAAACACGTATTTCCATTTTTTTTATTTTTATTTTAGTAATAATTTCAGTAATTATTTTTTATTTTGTTTTGATAAGTGTTTTTTTTTGGACAGCAACCACACACACACACACACACAACCAAAGAATATATGTTTGTGTAACTAAAAAAAGAGGAACTCCCACCCAGAACAAATGAAATACTATTGTGGATTTCCGTCTGATTTCATTAAATACAGAAGTTGGACATAAATTGGAGCTAGAGTTGAACGCAAACTGTGATGTGTGCTATTGATTTTTAAGTGAAAATAATCCCCAAAATATACATTTTCCACAGGGATCACACATGAACATGGCCTTTGACTTCAGTGTTATTTGCTGAGTTTAACATGTTGCGGAAAAAAGATATAAAATATACAATGTACACTACCTTTTGCACTTGACACAATGTGTTTTTTTTCCAGTATGTTTCATTCAGCAAATAGACAGTAAACATGCATTGCATGAAATCTCCAGAAGGACATGTAGTTCATTTTCACTTAGAAAATCTTTTGAATAGCAGGGCTTTAACTTTACACACTGCTGTGTGGTCTAAGCCCTGAATTACAGCTCAATTACAGCTCTACACTGCCACCTACAGGCACACAAAAAAACACCAGCACGAACAACAACAGCATATCAGAACACAGCACACTGTTTCGTGTGCAGTGTGTACAGTGGATCGAGGGGACACATTTACACATACAGATAAGAAAAAGAGGACGGAGAGACAGTCCACAGTGTCCACAACATGCTTTTATGAATAAAAGGTGTCTGGTTTCCTCCTTTTGTTACAAGACAAACAGTATAAAACAAACATATGCTTAAAAAACACATTATTCCAGACAGGACCAGGCTGCTGTGGGGTTGGATGAAATATTATGTACATCATCAACGCTCGACTGATCCTAATCAAAGTAAGCATGCAGTTCTCACACAACCAGCTCAGCTCAGCTATTCTACTGCCGACCACAGTCCCTGAATGGTTTGGGAAAGTATACACACACATATATATATATAAACACACACACACAAATTGGTCTCTATGATAAAGCAAAGCTAAAAATATACACTGTAATAGCACATCATAATAAAAGCATATTTGTGTTAGGGATATTGGACATTGTAAAATATGGCATTGTGATCGCAATGGCCAACTCTCAGATGGATCACTGCTTCCTCCATAGTGCATTACACAGGTCGTGAAATGGTGCATTAAATGTACAAGAGAGGCATAAGGGGTCAACCATCACCACTAAATATAGGTTATTCATAAACAGAAGCGTTTCCAATATGGTGTAGGCTATGTCCAGTCTGTAGGCAGTGCACTACATAGGTAGTGAGCCATTTAATATTAAAACAAAGCCCACTGTGGTATTGTTTTACTGCAGTTTAAAAGCAATAACCTATCGCTTGTAATCTATAGGTATTCATAGTGTGACAAGCATATTAGCTTTTTTTTATTTATATTAGCTGTTTGAAGAACCTGGGGTCAGTGATGCCACCTGAACACATTAGCAAGTGTCTTCTCTACGCATCTATGGCACTGTTGTGACAGATATTTCATTTTGGTCCTTTCTCCTGGATGAAATATCAATGGCATATTATATATTGATTAGTACATTTTCTCTGTGCTTCTGTGGCAGTATCTATGGCACTTGTTCTGCACTTATAAGCTTGCTTAGTTTCTCTGTGGCACTGAGTGTGTGTGTGTGTGTGTGTGTGTGTGTGGCTCTCTTTATCAGCAAGTCTGGATTACGTTTAGAGAGAGAGAGAGAGAGAGAAAGAGAGAGAGAGAGAGAGAGAGAGAGAATCATCAGCATTACATGGTCACATCACAGATCAATCCTGTCATCATAGACCAGAAAGAGCAAAAAGCCACAAGAAATAATGCCTTAGAGACAGAATGGCTTAAAGATAATCACAGTATGAACACTTGCAATCACATAATAAAAACGCATAAGCATTATATGTTTTTTTAAAGCAGCTGAAAGCAGCACACTGGTCCCAGGAAGACAAAGGATATCTATATAAATATTAGTAGACTAGTAGTACGTCTGGAGAATAATAATAATAATAATAATAATAATAATAATAATCAAAGCACATCACACCAGTGGGTAATCGTGCACATATGGCTCTTATTCATAGAGATCTGAGACCTGGATTAATAAATATTTTATATATATATATTTTTTCATCCAATCCCACAGTATGATTAAAGCACATTAAATGAGCTTTTAAATACAAGAACACGTGTGCTCGGCGAGTTTTCTGGGATTTTAAGAAAGGCATGCATAGTTCAAATGCTGCAAGTTCACAAGAGAGAAAACCATTTCGAGAGTATCATTCCTGAATCTCTTTAACCAAGATTTATTTCTCATAAATACAAATATTAACAGGAAATGTGTCACCCAAACCATGGCACTTTTTCATCTTCTTCATGTAAGCCTACTACTATTTTATGTCAGGTTTTATTTTTGTTTTTCATAGTTAGCAAAAAGGCTACTAGCATATTATTCACGTCTCCAACAAACACTGCTATGCTAACAGACTCAGGGCTAGCTTAGAACGATGTTTGTTACATACATCAAGTTCAGAAAATACTGATTTGTGAAAAAAAAAAGCTTTGAACATAAGATATATCTGGAAAATTCTCCTTAAAATGAGGCCTGTCCCTGTTTAATTAAACTAAAGCCCTCTGACTGTAGAGATTTTAGCGCTGCAATATCCTTTAAGGCTAACAGTCATAATTTGCTCTAAGTAAAACTGTTCTAGAGCATATGGCAGGTAATAAGCTTATAAGAAAAATCTGATAATGTGGAGGGAAATAGAGTTAATAGTTCCCTGCTTGGTTTAATCGGAAGGACTTGTGTTGTATTAGAGCTCTTCACCACCAGAGGGCAGTGGTGTAATAATTATCAACACGTATAAGAGTACAGATCATTTCCTTTATCTGAAAATGTATATAGAGTGCATTAAATAGTTTCTTCTCTGACTGAGGAAGAAAGAGTTATAAGGATGGTTTATTGTAGGCGATAAATTGGAGTCTCCATGTCCATTTCCCTAACCCCTAGGCTCCGCTCCTTTCTCTTTACTTTAATGTAAATGGAATCCCTTTAACCACCATTTGAATTTTCATCTGCCGCCCAGACACTTTAAAGAAAGGCTTTGCTTAAATAAAAGCTAACGCAGGCCTGATAGCTTATTCCCTAACACAGCTGGGGTATCACTGTACATCATTACCATGACATTGGAAATAGCCTACATATCCCTTTCTTATCTACATAAGATGAGAAAAAAGCCTTAGTAGCTTTGAATGAGAGGTGTTTTGGAGGTTATACACGCTGGAATACTGAGGACCTTTCCA
Organism: Hoplias malabaricus; assembly: GCF_029633855.1. Taxonomy (NCBI): domain Eukaryota; kingdom Metazoa; phylum Chordata; class Actinopteri; order Characiformes; family Erythrinidae; genus Hoplias; species Hoplias malabaricus. The sequence goes on along the minus strand of NC_089820.1, from coordinate 77,597,089 downwards.
CATTAACCTTTAATAAAGGTCAAATTGACGCCTCAATAATAAAACTCTCAGTGACCTTGAGATGAAAGAGATGCATGCATACAAATTAAAACTGCCTTTATTTGAGCCATTAGACCACAGCTGAATAAATTCTGTGCTGGGGTGTGTGAAGTGGTGTCCTGTGGTGTGTGTCTGCAGATGACTGCTGGTAATGAGTTTGTTTGTGTGAGCAGTAGCAGGGACATGGGAAGTATGAGAGAGCTGGGGGGGCTGCAGCACACCACAATTTCAAGATGGTTTCACTGCAACTGCTTATAAATAATTCTAATATGACAGAGTTTTAAAAGAAATTCAGTGTTTTATGCATGTGGCTCTTTATCTACAGTGCACTGAGCACTATTTAAGTTAACACTGCATTTTGATTAGAGCCAGCAATATCATTGTATGACACTAGACACGACCTTGTAATTGGAGGTGACTTGCTGAAGCTTTGGTGCTGGATTGCACCAAAATCTGCCCTCAAGACAATTTATATATTAAGCCATTTCCTGTTAGGATGTTCAACAATCAGATTTGAATCTTACTGGCTCTTTTTGACCTTTTTAACAATTGGGAAATTATTAGCGCCCCCTCAATAAAAACAGCTTTCAACTGTAAATACTGTTGCCTTTGATATGCTCTTGAATCTTTCTTTGTAAATAAAATATGTATCCTTGCCCTCTCTCTCTCTCTCTCTTTAAAAAAAAAAGAGATATACCATGGTCCACAGGTGCTTGTGTGTGCAGGAGCCCGAAGACAAGGCCAGACTGATGAGGGGGCGAGGGAGCATTAGACCTACTTTCTGAACATCAGAGTAGAAAAGTTACTGCGAATGCCAGCATGAGGAAAATGTATGTCATCTATTTCAAATATATAGCATAGTATCAGTATTTTAACAGAATTAACAGCTGCTTTTCTGAATTGATTTTATTTCATGAATATATTTTCAGTTACTTGCATGTTACTGTGGTCAAAATGGCCAGTAAGTCCAATTTATTAATTTTTCACGAGCTTTCACAAGGTTTGTTTTTGTGCACCTTGCATTAAATATCACTATATGGTGTGTGTTTTTTGATAAAAAATAATTGTGGATATGGAAACAGTATATAAAATCATACTTTTGACTTTTTGTCATTTGTATTGATTAATTAAATTGAATATAAATAACTATAATATAATATAATATATATTGGATAAGCGGTTACAGATAATGGATGGATGGATGGATAAATAACTATAGCACCTAGTTGACAGTCATAGTTTTAAACACTGTTGTCATCACCAAATTCAGCCAGTAGAATATGTGAAGCTCTACAGCTCCTCTGTAGACTAGGTCTTTAGTTATTGCTGCACAATGTGTGTCTGGGAGGCAGTTGTCAGAGCTTTGGTCCCTAGAGAGAGAAAACAGCGAGAAAGGGAGAGATAGAGAAAACACCAAAATAGAGGGAGTGAGTGAGAGAGAGAGAGAGGGAGAGAGAGAGAGAGAGAGTGAGAGAGAGAGAAAAAGGACTGGAAGAAAGAAAAAAAAGAGTGTGGAATAGGGAGAAAAGACTGAGACCTTGAATAAGAGTCAAAAACTAAGCAAGAGACAGAAAGAGAAAATTAGAAGAAGAAAAACTTAAAGAAATGTGAGGTAGAACTGACATGCAGGAAAGAGAAACAGACAAACAGAATGTGAGAGAAAAAGAATGGAGGAAAATGGAGGTCAAAGGGATTCCTGTCTGCCAGTCAATATTGCTCTCAGTAGGGGGCAGAGCAGAGTCAGTGACAGAAATGGAGCAACTCAACTGAGTGTGTTTGATGAAACCTGAAAACCGTCAAACGCTCAGAAGAAGATATTGCTCTGTCAGAACAGCGTTCCAATTGTCATGGTTTCTCCTTCCCCCTGATTCTACCTGCCTTTCCATAGACCATAAGTCATTTGCATTTCGGTATATTAGCTATTTCCATATAAGGTCGAACATATTGATCTTAAATAACTGTGAAGTTACATGCTTTTTTTTTTCCATGGTCAATTTGTCACTTCAGAAGAGGGAACACATCATGCTAACATGCTAACACGTCTCACTGCTGTACCGCTCTAAACCCCAAACTCTTTCCCTCAACTGCAAAATGTACCCCTTTAACATCTTTCAGCTGTGTGTTCTATATTCTGAAGTGTAAACAGGAAATCAATGCAGTTATGACAGAAATGTAGCATTGCAGAGGCTACAGTCCATTGATGCCATTGTAGGAGGGAAAAAAAGTGTCCACAAACTAGAGGTGGGTTGGGATATAGGGTCAGGTGATGCTGGGAGGGCATGGCTTCACATCCCGGCTGAGCCTCCTCTCTCTCCCTCCGCCACCACACCTACACACAGTGACTGACTGCACGGCTAAGGATCTAACGCTAACAGAAAGAGCTAAGAACCTAGAAAACTAGAAAACGAACTGGACCGACCAACTGAACGAACAACACCGAGTCACAGGCCACAAGGACAACATCGACTGTACTCACGACAAGCACACGCCAACCTACTTCACTGCTGATGATGTCGGTGAGGTCTGAGAACACTTAACTATGTTTCAAACATAAAAAATAAAACAGAGTAAAGGGGGTGGGGCACCAAATAAGAGCATTTTTTAAAAAATAGACTTAAAATCATCTTTATACCTATGGCTCTTTGGTTTATCAATCTGTTCTCAACACCAGCTCCCAGCTGAACCCCACAGTTCTTACCAACAGCACCAAACAGACACTAAAGGCTGAATTTAATATACATTTATCAGCTGAAGCATTTTACTGAATTTCTGTGGAGGATTAACAAAGAATGCCAGTGAGGAGCGGCCACAGCTTACTTTCAAAGTCATGCTGCCATCATGTTTTGTCAACTGATATTTCGCTCTTGCAAAGTCATAATTACAGTTTTAAACTGTTAATACAGTTAATAAAATACAAGTAGAGGAGGGGGTGACAAACACGAATTACAGGGGATCCTTGACTTACGACGTTGATCCGTTCCTACGTCGCGTCGTAAACCAATTTTTGGTGTAAGTCAGAACATACGTACATACTGTACGTAAATAACATACTGTAAGCACTTATCCTATCCTAACACCTATCCTCCTCGGTCCCGAGCCGCGTAACCGTGTATTCTTCCGCCGCGCAGCGCACACCACACACGAAGTTCACGTTACAACGTTTACGACGCAAAACCACTTAAGTCGAAACAAGGCTTTATACAGTAAATGGCAGATGTGTCGTAACCACTAAACATCGTAATTCGTGACTGACGTAACCCGAGGACCTCCTGTATTAATTAGAAAATATTTGCCTTATGCAAGACTGGCTTCAGTGAGGCCTTGCTTTATATGTTTATAATTCAGTCCATACTTTAGAAATTTTCTGTGTGAAATTTAGTCCTGAAGAATTGCATTTATTTTTTGTTGTTGCTAGCTAGCAAGCTAGTCTTGTAAAGAAATTCATGTATAACAGCTGGTGTAATTTGCTATCGAAATTATTTATTGATCTGGTTTCTTAATATGTTGTCCTCTTAACATGACAGCTGATTGGCCAAGACATGTTTTAAGTCTAAATCTGGCTTCCATATTTTAGTGCTAATGGTAAGAGGCTAATTGCTACCAAACTGTTCTGTCATGATTATGTCTGGGTATGTTCTTCAGTTCTAATCAACTGAACTTGTACTAATGAATTAAAAGATGGTGTCAGGGACTCCCTTGAGGGAAAAGGGCAAATGGCAAAACCAAGCTGATGAGAGTCTGTTAGAATGTTACTGAAATTGGTTGATAGTCTGTGAGTCTGTGTTCAACTGCATTGGAGCTGGAAACACGGTATGCTAACCCAAATTATTTTGGTGACTTGTTAACGGTTTTTGCCATTGTGAAACCAAATACCCATGGCCTAATTAGTGGCTACTTAACGTTATTTTTGTACTATATATATATATATATATATATATATAATAATCAAAGTACTTGTAATTATAACTTGGGAAATAACCAGTATTTGTGAAGATTTACCTAAAACATGACGTCAGCATTTTTAGCAGTGTTGATATTACATCATATTTGACTTTTTACTGTCGCTGTAAAACGTTCTGTGGTAAAGGTACAGTATTGAGAACAGATAATTCCTCAAACACATTTTTTGAAAAACAGCTGGCAGTTTAAAAAAAAAAACATTAATAAAACTACAAACAAAGAAACAACAACAAAAGATCAGTTCAAAATAAGTATAAAACACAGATCAAAAACAACATGTAAAGATACCTTCTACAGTCAAATACACATGGGCTAGATGGGTGTCATGAGTTTCATTTACATCCGTGGTCACCAGCCAGGGACCCCTCCCTCTTTGAGACCCAGTCGGGGCGTGGGGGATGGGGACTAATGGGGGGTGAAGACTGGGCAGGAGAAGCAGAGACCTTCGCACACAGGCCGCCAATGGTGTCAGAGAGTGTAAACCGAGATTGGAGTGATGGTTGATGACATCACCAAACACTGTGTCTCATAGATGTTCTGGGTGTCGTGTTGCATTGTAGTGATATATAAATCATGTCTGTGTCAGTGATATGATGCTAAACTTCTCTACACCATCGATCTCCAAGTCAATAAATGACGTTAAAAGACTTTCAATGGCGTTATGACACTATTATGTATGCTCTGTCATTATAACCCTTAAAGAACTGCCTTTACCTTCATCAATCCAGTGATTTTTCTAGTAATAAACCATATCTGTTATTGCACTTGATGCTAACAATGCCTGTGCCTGCAAATTAACATAATGAAATGAATGTGCATGAGGCATGGGCAACAACCATGATCAAAACATGCATTTCAATAAACATGAGAATCAATTGATTACTAAGTCAGTTAATCAAACACAAATTTTGTACAATGGTATAATATAAAAATAAAATTCGCTCTGGTTATATTACTATTTTACAATAAGCTGAAAATCAATCATGAGAAGCTCAAGTGTGGTGAGGAAAGCTTGTGTGGATCTTTCCCTGCATATCACTGTGAACGAATAAAGCTATAGTTGTTCCATCGAGCTGTGCCTGATAATAAATGCATATGGCTTGAGTGTGTGTGCTTGCATGTACTTGTGTGTATGCATACAGCATTTTCTGACATCAAATGGCCCAGACGCCCTTGCAAGCCTCCCCCCATGAAGGCTTATGGGTCGTCGGCTTGTGCCTTGGCCCAGCGGTGGGGAGGATATGAAGGTGTTAGGACCCCCATATCAGCCCTCCACCACTCTGGCCTGAGCACTATACATCCACTAATAGTGCAGCCAGTACCCACGGCTTGGCTTCCTAACCAGACCCTGAGGTCCTGGTTGCACGTTAGCTTATATCCACTGTGATGCAAATCTGCTACAAAGGTACCGTCGTACCACTATAGCAGCTGTGCACTCAGTGTTGCGGCCAGTGTGCTTGCCCCAACTCACACAGCACCTAATCGCAGACACAACAGAATGTCAAGCTCTAAATGATGGTATTGTTTTGTAATGCACCTTTTTCCAAGTAATTTTTAATGCTAATGTTTTGTGAAGAAGTACAAATGGCTGATTACTTTTCAAAAAATTAGACCAAACATATCTTAGTAGTTTCTGGTCTCAAAGACTTTTTTACAGCCGTGACATGATGATCATGTTGGATGTTTCAAAGACATTATGGAAATACTTTTTCATATTTGAAATTTCTAAAGAGACCATCTGCATGCCATTTTCTTAAGCAACTCTATATTAAATGTATGTATTCAATAAAAGCGCTTTAGGTTTGGTTAGGGGTCCTGTTCCTCTTAATTGCTGCTCACATTTGCATTTGCAAAATCTACAGCAGTATTAATAAGATGTATTTTCAAAACTGTGGAACAGTGGCAACCAACCACCCAAGCAATTTTAGGGAAAGGAAACTTATACATTCAGCTTAGAATTCAAAGATCTTTGATATAACAATGTTTAAAAAGTGACTTACGGTCACGTTAATTATGATACCATCTGCTGCAATCCAAAGGCAGTGAGATCAAAGTAAGCTTAATCACATTTAGTCCCTAAGATCAAATCTCGACCTGGGATCTTCTTGAAATTTTGTATCTGCTGCGTGTATATCTGCGAGTCAGCGCTGTGTGTTTGTGTTGGGTGTTCATGCCTCCCCCAGGGGGCCCCTGGCTGCGTTGTTTCATATCATTTTCATGTTAAACTTGCGGGTCCCTCCGGAGGTCCCACTGGTTGTGGGCCCCTCCGTCTTCCTGAAGGAGTACTCCACTGTGAAGTTGTTCTTGCGTTGGCCCCTTCCACGGCTCCACACGAACAACAGCAGGAAACAGAAGAGCACTACACCCAGGAAGGTGATGCAGCCCATGGCTGTGGACACCAGGATAGTGGTGAGGTCCAGAGTGAACTTTAGGAAGACACGTGTACTGTTTAGACCCGTGTCGTTGAAGTCTACTGCGTATAATGAGCGATTGGCAAAGAGCGCAGAGTCCAGAGGATGTCCTTTGACTGTCAGCGTGGCAAAGTAGGTGTCATTGCCACCTGCATTGCTTGCAATACAGATGTATGTGCCGCTGTCGGTCACCTGGGCGTAACGGATCTCCAGTGTTCCCCCTGGCAAGACTGTGATCCTGCCGCTGCTTTTCGAAGTGATCCTTCTCCTCTGTGGTGAGATCCAGATGATGGCAGGTGTTGGATCACCATCAGCACGGCACAAGAAAGAGACAGATTGGCCCTCACGTGCCGTCACTTGCTGAAGCTTCCGGTTGCGTATCTTGGGCTTTTGACAGGTGAAGTAATCAAAGAGTGCTGAATCTGTGAAACTGCTCAGCATGTTGCCTTGTACCTCAGGAGGTCCGGCACACACCGGCATCTTGCCATCAAAGTTCAAGGTACGTCTGCGTTGCAGGATCCATAGAAGCCGGCAATCACAAGACAGAGGGTTCCCGTCAACTCGAAGAGTCTCAAGGCTGTTGACAGAATGAAATGAGCGCTCCTCCAAGGTGATCAGCTCATTGTTGGACAGGTTGAGCACCCGGATCTGCCTCAGACCACCCAAAGCATGGGGTTCCACCGTCTGCAGGTTAGTGCTGACCATGTGTAGCTCTTTCAGCCTTATCAGATCTTTGAATGCCCATGGCTCCAGCACAGATATAGGATTGTAAGACAGGTTAAGAGATGTCAGGTAAGCAAGGTTGCGGAAGGAAGCAGAAGGAACAGCGGTGATGTTGGTGTATGTGATGGACAACCAAGACAAATTAAGGCCTTGGAAGCTAAGGGGGGAGATGTACTCTAGGTATGGCCAGTTGTCGATCTCTAGTCCCCTGAGAGCTGACAGCTTACGGAAATTTTGGTCCTCAAGGGCGGAGATGCTCAGATGTCGTAGTCGAAGCGTGACCAGGTTGCGCAGGTAGGAAAGTGTTTGGCCAGAGATGGAAGTCAGGTTGCATCTTTCTATCGTCAGGTCTTCCAGGCCTAGCAACCCTGAGAAAGCCTTATGGGAGATGTAGACCAAGTCATTGTCACCAACCTGTGGGACATACATGATGAAACATAGACGTTAATGTAGTATTTTCTAGACCCATTTTAATGAGGATCTTCTCCCTGTGATATGCTAATTCCACCCATAATCTATTAGTCTACCATTCTTACCTCCAGATGTTTGAGGCTGCGCAGGTCCTGAAAGGTGTAGTCCAACAGGATGACAATCTTATTCTCACTAAGGTCCAGGGTGGTGAGGTTTGACAAGCGAGCAAAGGCGCCCATGGGCACCAGCTTCAGCTGGTTTCCACGGAGACGCAATGTGTGGAGGGCCTGCAGACTGGCAAAGGCATTGGGCTCCAGCGTTGAGATGAGGTTCTCACTTAGGTCCAATTCTTCCAGCCGGGGGTACGGGACCAGGTCTCCTGGGGCCACCCAGTGCAGCCGGTTCCGACTGAGGTCCAGCAGCCGCGTCTCCGTGGGGATGCCCTCGGGCACGCCGGACAGCCGCTTGCGCTGGCAGGACACGGAGCGCAGCTGAGCTGCACATTCACAGCGTGGAGGGCAGCTCTGGCACACCGCGCTAAGGGCCAGCAGTGCCAGGCTAATGCCCAGCCAGCCAAGGCCCTGTGCGGTAGCCATGAGCACCCCGCCACCTCACTCAGGAGGGATCAGTCTACCGCACACCTGCAGAGAGGATAGTGAAGGAGAGGATGGATGGAAAACAAGAGACATGGAGTAGACCAGCATGCGGTTGGGGATCATGGAGGGGGAGAAAGACGGAGAGAGGGGGAAGTATGTAATTAGAACAGCTGTGCACTCTACATGTTCACCCCTTGAATAACTGCATGATGTGTAGATTAACACACGTTGTGGCAAGAGGTACTGAAACAAGGGATTTGTATCGTCTGTTGCACTTTGTGCCTGGACCTTGGCCGGGGAAACTGTTGAAAGGATGTCTGGGGTTGCGTGAATGAACTAATGTTGCTGTTTGCATGCACTTATGACTCACCTCACTGCACATACTGAACTCATCAAACCTATGGAATAATGCGAGCAGACAAGAGGATGTTCCCGGAAACCGTTTCTGAAACGCCTTCAGGAAGTCTGTGTGCAAGTGTGCATTCGCGCCTGCCTGCACAGACCGAGTGTGTCATTTCACGTTGAATAAATTAAAGCCGGTAGATTGTGTGCGACCTTCTGATTACATAAAAGGAGGAGATCTTTGTCGTGCCAGCAGAACAGCAGATGACATTAAATTCGAAAAGAGATGGGAGCTGAAAGAGCCATTGTCCTACGCTAATACACTGTTTATATTCCTCACATCTCACACTGAAGTGATGTAGTGTGGCTAAGCGGATGGAACAGGCCTATTGATGAATTACACATAGCCTCTTAACTTCTTACGTAACGTTAATTCCAGGTACAAAAAGCACCACAAAAATTCGCCTCAGCATCCTCACTGTGTCTAATAACACTGAAATCCATCTGCTCTGAGCTTATTGCGCCATCATGCTGATACTATCACAGGTGGATATTTATAAGGTAAAAGGAATAAGACATTCTGGATCATCATCAGCAAGAATTTCCATGAAATTCATCCACTCCGGAAGTACAGAGATCTATTAAACGCCTGAATCACGGGCCCTAATCTGAAATGAAATGAGCAGCAGGAAGCTAAATGGCTACAGCAACATTGACGCACTTTATTCTGTGTAGAAAGTCAGTAAGAGTTAAGACAGAAGTCCTTTGCTGAAACTCGCAAAAAAGTGTTATTAGCCTCAGGCTCCCTCGGCAGTCCTACATGGCTGGACAAATCAAATACAACCAGTGTGAATCCCTCTCCGCCATGAATCACTACGCTACAGCAAGCAACGAGCGCTGCAATGCCTCAGCACTAGAGCCATTCACCAAGCTGGTTATTAAAACATACTTTAGCATTCTGCCCAAACAGCAGCAGTACCGCTGTGACTCAAGGTTGAGACCCAGCTGTGCCGTATGCTGCTCATGACCTGGAGGGCTTGGATTGAAAAATTAGCAGCATGTGCAAGACTGTGCCCAATCACCAGGCTTAAATCAACTCCACCAGAGTTTGTATTACCTTGCTGTGCACAACAGTGAGAAAAGGATTGCAAAATATATGGGTTCCTGCATTAATACATTGATTTTTACTACATTTTACAAAATAAAAAATGATCCAAAAAGCTTTCCTTTGAGTGGTTTCGCTAGAGTTATTTAAAGGGGACACATTTTTTTAGTGCATGTGCACATTAACTAGATATCTGAAGCCTACCAATGCACCATGAAGCAAGAGCACCCGGGTATTATTCATTCATTCATTATCTGTAAGCGCTTATCCAGTTCAGGGTCACGTGAGTCCAGAGCCTACCTGGAATGATGGGGCGCAAAGCGGGAATACACCCTGGAGGTGGCGCCAATCCTTCACAGGGCAACACACCTACGGACTCTTTTGAGTCGCCAATCCACCTACCAACGTGTGTTTTTGGACTGTGGGAGGAAACTGGAGCACCCGGTGGAAACCCACGCAGACACAGGGAGAACACACCACACTCCTCACAGACAGTCACTCAGAGCAGGACTCGAACCCACAACCTCCAGGTCCCTGGAGCTGTGTGACTGCGACACCTACCTGCTGCACCACCGTGCCACCCCTGGGTATTATTATTATTTTTATTTTTTTTTTTTAAGGGTTGCCTAAATCAGAAAACATGGCCTAAAATAAGTTCTGATTTTGTGCTGCGTCTTACGTGTAGCGCAGGGACTTAAGGACTGTCCCGCCTCCTCGACTCATGTTTATGTAAGAGCACAAATACATATTAAATGGAGCAAAACCAACAAAAGAAAACAAGAACAGCGAACAGCTCCGGGGACCTGGGACCTTTGAGCCCTGACTCTATGTGTTTAGTGTGTTCTCCCCGTGTCTGTGTGGGTTTCCTCCCTGTGCTCCAGCTTCCTCCCCCATTCCAAAAACTCACAATAGTAGTTGAATTGGCTACTCAACAGTGTCTTTAGGTGTGAATGTATGAGTGTGTGGTGCCCTGTGATGGACTGGCGTCCCATCCATGGTGTGATGGGCCTTGCGCCCAGTGATTCTGTGGTGGCTCCAGACCCACCACAACCCTGAACAATGAATGAATGAAATGGCTTAAACATGGACACATTATTTTGTCATAGGGTCCAAAGCACTACTTTAACACAGCACCCAATTTTCTTTGAATGCTAATGGCACTAATGAGAGATCATGTAAGTGAACACATTTAGGAACTTACACCATGAGGGTTTATTAGTTTATGAGTCTTACTCCAACTGTCCCCTTTCCAAGACTTCTCATACCTTCATGAAATTTGTAAGACTTAAGTTATAAACATTGATCTTACTGAAAAGGCTGAAGCTTGCATTGGGGTTTGACAAAAAGTGAATTAATAGAAAAATTTAAAATACATAAAAAGCTGTTTAAAAACTTAGAATCCTTGTTTTTTTTTTAAAGCCAATTTAGCAGTCCGTGTCCAGTCATGGAATCAATCCATTCACCTACAGATGTCAGTGCCATTGAAAATGCATCATCCCCAACATACATTTGCAAATAGTTTTCAGCCTAATGCGGGGATCTTATAAAATCTTGATCAAGGATTTTGCAACATCCAGACAGTGAAGCAAATTAATTGGGAACATGGGAGGATTTTTTTTAAACAAGGGGATAATACATTCACGGACTAGGGGTGTGTATCAGAGCCCATCTAATCTGATTATTTGGATCTGAGTGGAGTGAGAGCTAATGAATGATATAGCTGCTGTTTGTGGGTTTTGGCACACACTTAAAGGTTGAGTCAGCAGGCACAGTTCCATCACACTCACAGACTCATGTGGGGATTCCAGCCAAGTCAGAATGCTCCCTGTAATTGCCAAATCCAGCACTTACTTTGGTCCTCACTGGGTCTCACGGGGTCATGTCAGTACATTAAACTCTCAGTAAGTTCATTTTTAAGGGGAAGGGAAAAAGCTGTCCAATTTTGTCCTCAGGAGACGACATGTGACTGGGTAGTTTATGCAGCACCATGCAATATGAAATATTGATCTTATATTTTTGCACACATGAATATCTCCAACATGAACGTGTATTGTTAACAATATGTTTTAGGCCACACTTTTGTTTTTAAACAATGTGAGCCACTTTCTGCAGGTCAGCTGGCGTAATTAGCATGTTCACTTTTTTAAATCGGCCGATAGAGGAGTCACCGCATGTGCATATTCATGTGTAATGCCACATCACGCTGTTAACAGAACAGTAAACAAAACGACAGACATGGTGTTCACTTGGACCACTTCAGAAAGGGTTAAAGGCACCATGTAGCACATTCATAACAGTTCTGTATGTGTTCAGATTAGATTAAATTCTACTTTATCATCCTTGAGCAGTAGAAAGCCAACAAACTACAGTTAGCATCCAACCTGAATTTAAAAATATGACGAGAGGTATTGTGTGTAAATAAGATTTTAGAGCCAATATGTTTATAGTTTCTGTTTCTGCCGGAGATTCTCCAGAATGAAGCATTTGCAATATAACATTTACTTATGCAGACATTGTGAAAAACGAGTGGAATTCCCCTTGAAAACACACTTTAGCATTCAGCCAAAGCAGAAGCAGAACTGTTTCCACTGCAGAAGTGAGGTGTGCTGCTGAGACTCAGGTCTGATACCCTGCTGTGCTATAGGCTGCCCACAGTTGGTGGTTCCTGTTTGGAAAAATTCATGTGCTAGACTGTACCCTGTCAATAGACTTAAACCAGCTCCTCCACAGTTTGTATTACTTCACTCTTTTCAGTCTGGGAATCCTTCTGAACATATCTTCAGAAAGAATGTGTCCAAAAGGGATGGCCCTTACGTTTCTACATGTGGCCAATTGAGCATAGCGTTCTCCCATTGACCCACTACATGTATCTGGCAGTGTGCAGTTTGTCAACCCTATTCATCATTGGATCATTGGTTGCTATCTGACATTGGATGGCCATTGACTAAATAGTACATGTATTTTGTGTGTATATATATACACACACTGTGCCGTGGTGCAGCAGGTAGTGTCGCAGTCACACAGCTCCAGGGACCTGGAGGTTGTGGGTTCTAGTCCTGCTCTGGGTGACTGTCTGTGAGGAGTTGGTGTGTTCTCCCCGTGTTCGCGTGGGTTTCCTCCGTGTACTCCGGTTTCCTCCCACAGTCCAAAAACACACGTTGGTAGGTAGATTGGTGACTCAAAAGGGCCCGTAGGTGTGAGTGTGTGAATGAATGTGTGTGTGTGTTGACCTGTGAAGGACTGGCGCAGTAATAGTGGCTGTCAGTCTGCTGACCACGTGACTGATATATCGTCAAGCCCCACAGTCAGAGCTCTGCGCATTCTCGAGGCGGAGCCTCCTTCCAGGACGAATCACATCACAGCCACTGCTTGAAGACGCTTGTGATAGTTAATTGTGAAATAACGCTGTGGCACAGGAGCCATCCAGAGATGAAGCAGTAGCTTTAACTCACTGATGGAGGCCCTGACTGCAGTGAATACCACACATGCCGCCATGTCTAGACAGCCATTATTCAAATTTCATTATTCAACATCCCTCCCTCCTCCATTCTTCTATTCTTCATCCCTTCAGTCTAATTCTGGAGAGAGAGAGAGAGAGAGAGAGAGAGAGAGAGAGAAAGCACTCTTTTTCCACTTTGTCACTGATACAGAAGACAGTTATAGGCACATATTGATTTTCCTCTCGGTCAGTTTGGGTCATAAAACACACAGACACTGTAGAAAACATATCTCTCTGACTGACCGCATCCCGTAATACACATTGTAGGCAAACTGAACGAGAAATCTGAGAAGCACACACGTCTAGGCACTTGCTCATGCATTCACACACACACACACACACACACACACACACACACACACACACATACACACAAACACTTATTTTGTTACCATATCATTCATTCATCTTCTGTAGCTGCTTCCTCCTGTTCAGGGTTGCAGTCAGCCTGGAGCCCACCTGGAACCACTGAGTGCAAGGCAGGAACACACACTCACACCTGTGGAAAGTTCACAGACAGTATCCTGTATCGCTTCAAAATGAAACGTGCCTTTTGGTGTCCAAATATGGGACAATTCTGTATTGTACGGTTGGGGTGGGTGTGTAACGATGCCCCTGGTTTGTTGTTTGTGGAAGTAAACAGACACAGACTGCCCTCCGCACGCTGGACTGGGGTTCAGTTTCTTGCCTGGGCCACCACAGTGCACTTTACTGCATTAGCCTACATCTGTAACGTGATTCAGGGGCGGCACGGTGGCGCAGCAGGTAGTGTCGCAGTCACACAGCTCCAGGGGCCTGGAGGTGGTGGGTTTGATTCCCGCTGCGGGTGACTGTCTGTGAGGAGTGTGGTGTGTTCTCCCTGTGTCTGCGTGGTTTTCCTCCGGGTGACTGTCTGTGAGGAGTGTGGTGTGTTCTCCCTGTGTCTGCGTGGGTTTCCTCTGGGTGACTGTCTGTGAGGAGTGTGGTGTGTTCTCTCTTTGTCTGTGTGGGTTTCCTCCGGGTGACTGTCTGTGAGGAGTGTGGTGTGTTCTCCCTGTGTCTGTGTGGGTTTCCTCCGGGTGCTCCGGTTTCCTCCCACAGATGTTGGTAGGTGGATTGGCGACTCAAAAGTGTCCGTAGGTGTGAGTGTGTGAGTGAATGTGTGTGTGTCTGTGTTGCCCTGTGAAGGACTGGCGCCCCCTCCAGGGTGTATTCCCGCCTTGCGCCCAATGATTCCAGGTAGGCTCTGGACCCACCGCAACCCTGAACTGGATAAGGGTTACAGATAATGAATGAATGAATGTAACATGATTCATTTTATGGGAAACAGCATCTGCCAATATACTGTCTGCTCCAGGACAGGGGTCTGTGGATAATAAGGGGGATAAATAGGTTACTGAAGAGCAGAATGAGTACAGTTAGAAAATCTGTGCACGCCAACGGTGCCTCTCTGCTGTGTGAAAGACTCCTGAAATGAGGTTAGATTTGTCATTGTGAGCCCAGTGAGTCAGATTTCACCCCCAAAATAATTCTGCTGTGCACTGAAGTCTGAGGAGAGGCTCTGCAAACACACACGCACACACACACACTCACACACACACAGAGGGACTGGGATTGTCTCAGTTTGGGGGGTTAGGGAGGGAGAATTTGCTGAAGCTACTTTGAAATTTGTTCTCATCCTAAAAATAGTGCCATACACTACCACTCACCCCCCTACACACACACACACACAAATATACACACACAGGCCCGATGGTGCTCTGGCTTTATGAGTACAATCTGACAGCCCTTTTAAATATGTGTGTGGATGCACGTGTAAAAGTTGGAAAATGCATAGAATGTACAAGGGAATAGTCAATGAAAACCAGTGCAAAACTAGAAACATTACCAAAGCATCAGCTCCCATCTTAGAAAAACAGGACGAAAAGGACCTCTGCTCTCGTTCTCGCTTCTTAAACTCTTAAAAAATGCTTTACACATTAGATTAGATTAGATTAGATTAGATTCAACTTTATTGTCATTGTGTAGAGTACAAGTACAGGGCCAATGAAATGTAGTTAGCGTCTAACCAGAAGTGCAATATATAACATTATTTACGTAATTTGCATAAAGTGCAGTTGTGATTATTTACATAAAGTGCAGTTGTGATATAACATGTGATATAACATGTCCATGATTTGGGTGGGTGACGTCCTTGACGATGTTTCTTGCCCTGCCCAGGCAGTGTTTGTGGTAGATGTCCTCGATGGTAGGTAATTCGGTGCCTATGATGCGCTGTGCTGATTTTACCACACGCTGGAGAACTTTGGGGTCTGCACCACAGAAACTGCCGTACCATACAGAGATGCAGTTGGTAAGTATGCTCTCGATGGTGCAGCGGTAAAAGTTCACCAGTATCCTGGGAGACAAGTGAGCTTTCTTCAGACTCCGAAGAAAATAGAGGCGCTGCTGCGGCTTTTTGATGAGGACGGACGGAGGAGTTCAAGGACCAGGTGAGATCACTGGAAATGTGGAGACCAAGGAACTTGAAACTGGACACCTGATCCACTGCAGTTCCATTTATGTAAATGGGGGTGTGAGCTTGGTTCCTAGTCCGTCTGAAGTCCATGATGATCTCCTTTGTTTTGAGCGTGTTTAGTGCCAGGTTATTGTTGTGGCACCATAAAGACAGATGCTGTACTTCATCCCGGGAGGCTGTTTCATTATTGTCTGTAATCAAGCCTATTACCGTGGTGTCATCTGCGAATTTGACTATGGTGTTTGAACAGAATCATGCTCAAAACACAGCCTTGTGGAACGCCAGTGTTCAAGGTGATGGTTGATGAATGAAAGTTGCCTAATTTAACAGATTGGGGTCTGTTAGACAGGAAGTCTAAAATCCAGTGGCAGAGAGATGTGCTGATGCCCAGATTGTTGCTACATTGCTATGATTGTATCCAGGAGTCTAAGAATGAAAGAAATATTGCATCCCGACAGTGGAAATTGAGCTGTAAATATCTAATTTAAATGAACTATAATATATTTACATATATAAACTAATTAATTGTAATCCAATAGATGGCATGGCAAAAAACGACAAAAAAAATCCTAGTAAAGTATGAGCAGATGTCGACTAATAATGCCATAAAATGACATACAGCGCATGCTTTGATGCCTTTCCTCATCAGGGTAAAGATGAGCCTCATTTGAAAGCCCCTGCTGTTCTTCTCACAAATATTTTCCAGAATAAAATTAAATAAAAAGAGAATCAGGACTTGTGGTGTTGCTCAAAAATACCCCAAAACACAAACGCGAGTAGGAATTTAACAGCCCATGAGCTCTTTGTATTTATTGCAAGCTGATTTAACACCTTTCATTATGAGTGTAATGATGTTTCGTAAGGATGCTTCCCTGGTCCAACACCATTAAGACTATCCTTGATTTACATTGATTTACATGTGTGGAGGAACTCATTTCCATCTTTATGCTGGAAGGAACAAAAATTATGCTAGACATGCTGCAAGCCCTCACACACCATAAAAACACATCTCAAGAAGCTCCACTATGGAAGTTTCTGTGTTATGTTAATCCCAAGGTTATAGACTAGTCATGGATAGTCATTAAAGTGGCCAACCTCTAACACTTTCTAAATGCAAAACTCCACATGGAATTGGTTTGTAATCACATTCACAGTCATACGTACTTAATCATGATTAGGAACCACAACACAAGGGGGTGCTATATAATCATTCATTCAGTCATGTATAGTCTGTAGCTGTTATTTGAGTTCAGGGTCACTTTGGGTCCGGAGCTTACACGGAATGCCTGGGCAACACACAATGGACAAGGGGACAGTCCATCACAGGGCACCACACACTCACCCTTTCACTCACACAGTCACACCTAGGAACACATTCGAGAAGCCAATGTCTGTTTTTGGACTGTGGGACAAAACTGGAGCACCTGGAGGAAACCTACGTGGACACAGGGACAACACACCAAACTCCTCACAGACAGTATGCCAGAGAGGGACTCGAATCCACAACAGCAGGACCCTGGAGCTGTGTGATTAACAGCACAAGTTTTTGGTGATTTTGCTAAATAATTATTAGTTATCACCAGTTCTTCACAACAGTGAGTCTCCCGCAGGGGACTGAAGATAAGATTGCCTTAAGATAGGGTCAACACTGACCACTCAGTAGCCCAGTAATCGATTTACTCTTTTAATATTTAAGTAGGGTGACCAGACGTCCTCTTTTACCCGGACATGTCCTCTTTTTTACACTTAAAAAAATGTCCGGCCGGAATTTCACAAACGTCCGGGATTTTGTTTTTCTAGCGCTTACATAGAACTTCGAGAAGTTTCGTTCACAAACTAGTCCCGCCCTCCACTACTCCGATTGGTTCGCTTGAGTGAGAAGGGGGCGTGGTGAAGTGCCCTAAAATCTTCTGATTGGACGGTCTGACTGTAGAGCTACCGTTATTGGTCGATAACCTTCTCTGTAAACATTTAATTGGTCAGTCTGCACGTCAGTAGCCCTTGTTTACGTCAGGCAAAGCTCGTGTACCCACCCTCATCTTGAGCAGCTATGCCTAAACATAATTTTAAGTTCTCCTATTAATTAAAAAATAAATTCCCATCTGTAGCAATTCCCAAAATGATTAAATATATGAAAGTAATAAATTAATGTTTTTATGCTGCTAAAAATGCTATTAAATATTGTAAAATGGAAAAATACAAGGAATATATTAACTACATTTATCTCCTTAAATCTGGGCAACCCCAGCAAATACTTTAATGGAGATGTACTATTGCCCCTTTCACACAGAATTTCTAGAGAAACTCCGAAATATTCGGGTCCCGAGATGTCCCGGAACGGTCGTTATGACATGCAGCTCACAGCGGGAGATTTTCTGCCTCAGGCGCGCTCTTGCAGCGGGAGATGAATCACGTGATTTAGGCGTGACGTACAGCGCTTGTACAGCGCGTGCGGGAGAAACTCCGGAACGTACAGCGCTGACTCAGACTTTACCCGGAACATTTACAAGGGCTCAGGAGAATTTAGTCCGTGTAGGACAGAGCAGAGAGAGAGAGAAACCTAGCATACCGGACCGAGACAGCTTGTTTATTTACTCATTTACAGATACCAGGGCTTTATAAACACATTATATCGGCGTTGAGCACACAAACAGACAAATCTAATTATTTTTTTTCCTTACAAAACGTGAACATTGCCTTTAACTTGGAGTCTACTTATTCACACACTATGAAATAAGTCACCACCTAGTTATCATTTTCCATCCATCCATTATCTGTACCGCTTATCCAATTTAGGGTCGCGGGGGGTCCAGAGCCTACCTGGAATCATTGGGCGCAAGGCGGGAATACACCCTGGAGGGGACGCCAGTCCTTCACAGGGCAACACAGACACACACACATTCACTCACACACTCATACCTACGGACACTTTCGAGTCGCCAATCCACCTGCAACGTGTGTTTTTGGACTGTGGGAGGAAACCGGAGCACCCGGAGGAAACCCACGCTGACACGGGGAGAACACACCAACTCCTCACAGACAGTCACCCGGAGCGGGAATCGAACCCCCAACCTCCAGGCCCCTGGAGCTGTGTGACTGCGACACTACCTGCTGCGCCACCGTGCCGCCCACGTTATCATTTTCCATGCTGCCTAAATCAGTAGTTATTCCTGTCTGAAAAGTAGTTGGTATCATGAATTTGTTCAAGTCCTCAACCAGCGCACCATTAAATTTCATACTGCAGTCATTAGCTAGGTCCTGGTTGAGAGCTACAGTAATAAAGTACCCCCTTCTGTTTGTGAGTAGAGTGGTTAGTGAAATGTGATTGAGTTGAAGAGCTCAGTAATAAGGCCGCAGTTTAAAGGGTTAATAAGCTGTTAGAAGCAGGTCACCCTGATGCCCGAGGCTTGCCTTCTCTGCCATTGCTTCTCACTGAGGCCTGAGCAGCAGTAAAAGTCTGTAGTGCTGAGGCATGAGGAAAGTGCATAGCCTTCAGCCAGCTTCCCCTCTGCTCACTTTTCCACCGAGGGTCCGGTTCCTAGCCCCTCCAGAGCAACATCACACGGGTCAATACACCACCGCCATCACAGACAGAGAGAAAGAGAGACAAGGGAATCGCTCCATCACTCACACTGTAAATGGAGCAGGGAACTTGTGATGCCAAGGGAAAAGGGGAAGAAAGGAAAGGAATAAACGAGTAGAAAGGAAAAGGGCTGGGTGCTTGTGGATAGGTGTGTATCAGTGCGTATCATACTGTTTCCAAAACTGTGTTAGCTTATTGGCTCTGTGCCAAACAAGTCTGTTTGATCGGGTGTATACATTTTCTGTGGCCTCACACATAGGCTGTTATTAAAGTGACGCTAAGCAGATTCACTGCCACTGTGAGGGGTCCACATCTCAAGTAGAAAATGTGCGCTTGCTATGATCAATTTCTGTCCTCACACTAACCCACACTGATCGCACACACACACACACACGCACACACACACACACCCAGCAACCAAGCAGTAAACAAGAGGAACAGAGCCACAAGATGAAAGCCCTGTCCCTGGCACACGTGCGGAGTGTGCACCACGCTGTTTCAGCCGCACACACTCCACCGCTCGCATCATCATGTACCTCTGATCGCCAACGGCAAAATACACTCTCACATCAAACCTTTAATGAAGAGGTTCAGAGCAGAGTGTGTTTCCAAATGAATCCAGTGGGCCTTGTTTTTCACCTCACTCAGGGTTTTGTGAACATGAAAATACAAAAGAACTCCTTCAGCTCCTGTTTCCAAATGTTAGATTTCTAATTAACATGAAGAAACATGATGAAAAGGTGGCACGACTACCAAAAAATACAGACAAAAACAACCCCAAGAATTAATGGATAACAAAATTTTTCAAAAGGTACATGGGCACAGTGGAACAAGAGGTACATTTTCCACTTGCCTTATTTTTAAACCAAACCCTGCAGCCCTCACTCTCGCGCCTCAATAGCTGTCTTTAGTGAACTGGCCACACATGTTAAACTAACAGTTTCATTGGCTTGATTCAGTGATGCTATTGCCTTATTGACTGAATCAGCGGTGCATTTTGCACATCAGCCACAATCCTCTGTTTTTTATTTTTAATAATTCATCAAATATTGGTCCCAGATTCGGAATGAATCATCACTCAGATCAGGTCTGGAAAGAGGTCTACTAATGGTAATGCTTGCTGTAGAGACAGTCACCCGGAGGAAACCCACGCAGACACAGGGAGAACACACCACACTCCTCACAGACAGTCACCTGGAGGAAACCCACGCAGACACAGGAAGAACACACCACACTCCTCACAGACAGTCACTCGGAGGAAACCCATGCAGACACAGGGAGAACACACCACACTCCTCACACATTCACCCGGAGGAAACCCACGCAGACACAGGGAGAACACACCAACTCCTCACAGACAGTCACCCAGAGGAAACCCACGCAGACACAGGGAGAACACACCAACTCCTCACAGACAGTCACCCGGAGCAGGAATCGAACCCACAACCTCCAGGTCCCTGGAGCTGTGTGACTGCGACACTAACCTGCTGCACCACCGTGCCGCCCCTGGGGGGATGGTTGTGTGTTCCAACATATATTTTATTATACTGAAAAAAAGCTATATGAGATAAATCAGACTAAAAGTGAATTCTCTACGTTTAGAAATGTCCCACTGCACATGGTTTGACCGGCCTCTGCAGGGAGAGTGCTTCAGCGTCAGTCTGTGGAGGAACTACCCTGTTTCAGCATCAGCTTGGGCTCTTTTATCTGTGTGTTTAATGCAGTGTGACAAGCTCTCCTCTAAAAGAGGCAGGCGAGGCAGGAGCCGCTCCCTAAAGTGGGGGAAAAGCCCAGTGTGAATAAAGAGGTGCTTAAATAACTCCTGTCCTCTTCTGAAGCAGGGTCTCACTGGGTCAGAGAAGAGAGCCAAAGCAGGAGAAGTGAATCTGATTTGTAAGTGGGAATAGGAGGAGGAGGAGAGGACAGGACACATTTTGGGCTGAATTTGCTCAGAAAGTGTGGGGAAAGCCACATGGGGATGTTAAGAAATGTGACTGAGTGGCCCAACACTTTTGGAGGAGTACACTACCTCCTGATTTGCTTATGTCAGCCACCAGTAGATTAACTTCATGAGGTTCCTCAGGTACAGGATCTCTCCCATGCTTGTTTCCACATCCCCTGGGAATAATTATAGAAAGAAGATAATACTCAGGGTTCGATTCCCAGCTTGGGCAGGAGCATCATATCACACTAATAAGATTTTGGGGATCAATACATGTGTACTGCTGTAAGCTTTCTGCCCAATGCCAGTTGTGTATATGTATGTGATACATACGCAGCTCATACGACAATGGTTTTAATGTAAATATAAACAGAAACGATGGAATTGGAAAGTTACATTTCAAGGCGTAGTCCTCCACAGAAAATGCTTGATAATTACATAACCGACAGACTTACTCAGAGGGGAGCTGAGGTCCTTGCCTCGTCTGTATGTGTGTGAGGTCACTGCAGCTGTGACCTAACCACGTCTTTCAGGCCTGGACACAAAGCTGTCCGTATGCGTTCTGACGCGCTGACACTGATGACTTACATTACGCTGACATTTGTGTATGTCTCAGTCTCCTTGTATGTGTGTGACATACAGATAATTATGATGGCTACGTTGTGTGTGTGTGTGTGTGTGAGAGAGACATTTTGGCCTTGCCATATTGTCAGTAATCCCGAGTAGGGGAGCAGGGTGTGTGTGCAAAGTATGGACAGTACGCAGGCAGATGTCGAACAGCTGGCTGGGTGAAGCCCTTCATGCTCTCTGGGATGGGTGAAAGAGCCCAAATTCTACATGTTTTTCCCCAAGGTTACTATCAGAACACTGATAAGCAGCCCTATATTAGAGATACCCAACATTTGAAAGTAGTTTGAGGCAAATGTGTGATCATTTAGCTGTACTGTTTGTGGAATGCTAATTGACTGCATACTTGTTTCCATTGTGTGTTAGCAACATTAGCCTTGTAGCTCCCGTTTAAAAATAAAAAGCAAACTTAAGAAAGCCAAACATGTCTTGGCTAATCAACTATGCAAGGTAGCACCCCTTTGTTTTAGTAAAATGTATCTGCAAGTTGAATGGAGGGTTTGTTTGTTGTTTCACTGCGTACGAGAACCTGCCTTTATTGTTTGCTGTTCTGTGATACAATCAGAGCACATTCAGAAACCACAATTCACTGCTGATGGATTTAATTAAGTCTTACAATACACAAGAAAATGTGACTACAGATTTAAACACATCAGAGGAGGACAAATAGAAAGAGAGAGAGAGAGAGAGAGAGAGAGAGAGAGAGAGAGAGAGAGAGAGAGAGAGAGAGATGTGAATAATAGCTCAGGTGTGTGTCCCATGTGTGTATCTCGAAGAGGTGGAACTGCAGGTTAACCTGCTTCTGTTGATTAATTAATGTCAATAAGAGATTGAGACCTTTGGCCCAGAGAATGTGTTCGAAGTGTGTGTGAACACCTCTAAAAGAGGTGTGTGTGTGCGTGTTCACAGTGTGTGTACTGAGAAGTTTCTGTTGATGATTTATTACCTTATGGAAGTGAAAATGTGATGCAGTGCAGCCTTTCACCTTGTCTCTGCACATTGTGCAGCTACACACACACACTTTCACCCTTACAGAGTTACACCACCAGTTGTCTGCTACTTTCAAAAATATACTACTGTGCATCCTCCCTAAAGAATCCGTGAATTCAGCTGCTTTAAAGTGCACTGACTGGGGACGTACAATCAGTTGTAAACATTCATTGTCTGTAAGCGCTTATCCAGTTCAGGGTCGCGGTGGGTCCAGAGCCTACCTGGAATCATTGGGCGCAAGGCAGGAATACAACCTGGAGGGGGCGCCAGTCCTTCACACCAACTCCTCACAGACAGTCACCCTGAGCAGGAATCGAACCCACAACCTCCAGGTCCCTGGAGCTGTGTGACTGCAACACTACCTGCTGCACCACCGTGCCGCCCCAGTTGTAAACACAGCTTGTCTAGTCTCCACACATAAGCAATGTATCCAAATGGGACGCATTCTAGCAGCTAAACATGTGCATAAAACCACCTTGTCCTATGGCAAGTGTGGGCTAAAGGGGTGTAAAGCCCTCCAGCATTGTGCTGTGGAGTGGATTTGTGATGCAGTCTTCCAGTCACTTTTTAGTCTTGAGGCTTATTGTACAGTAGCCATTATAACATGTCCAGTATTTGCTAAATGCTAATTAGCTTATATGTAAGTTATGAATTTATGACAGCTAGGAGATAAAGTATACACCCACATATGAGCCCCTTAAGAGTTCCAGTGATAAACAGTATGCCTGTGGAACCATTTGTATTTTATAGCAACACAATCAATTATAAGGCTAATAGCATGCGCTAACACTAAATCTTAAACCTGCATATGCAGCTTGTTTAATATCATAAACATGCAAAGAAGGACACAAAGGACACTAATTACAAACGAAAAGGTCTTAAATCACCATGGTTCCACAAAGTTACAAATGAGCATATTTACTGCAGTACACCCTACATAACACAAAGACAAACCAAACAGTAGCAGCTGGCCTTGGTCAGATAGCTGCTGTCAGTCTGGCTTATTGGTCAGCTCAGGATGTGAGTGACCAACACGGTGGGAGCTAATAGGATGCTACGAGTTGTAAATGTGTCAGAAAGGGCTAACAACGCACTGCACTATGGGAGATTGAATTGGAAGCAGGCCTGAGTGCTCAATGAGCTCCTATAAGCTCCAATATATAAAATATAGCAGGAAATTAGCTTTTGTGCTGTATCTTACGTAGAGTGCAGACACTATACAACTGTTCTGCCTCCTTAGTCTCTCCAATTACACAGTGTGACCAGTGTTTAATTAAGGTTGATCTGAACAAAATAAACAGTGTGTGTGGAAAAATGGAGAAAATAGAAGAACAGAAAAAACAGAACCAAGCAAAAATTGATAAAAAAAAAAGAGATTCTGCTCCCTGCCCCTCACTGCTGGGCTCTTTCTTTGAACTGAAGTGTGGCTCATTATCAATTAAAGGAACAGTTGATGAAACACTTCTGAACAGGGTTTAGACAGGGGGAATACATTGCTGTTGAGTTTGATCCTTGTGGTATTTTGAACAAAGTATTTCACAGGTGTTTCTTTAAGACCCCAGAACTGTGTTCACTTATGAAATATGCCTATACCAGGGGTCACGAATAGGCGGTCCGAGTCCGGACCCAGACGCTGTCCTCTCCAGACCTGGACCTGTAACTGATAAACTATTATGAGTTGTTTAATTTTTACTAGAGAGTTTGTTTTAAGTGGTGTGACTCAGGTTTAGTGCTCCAGGAAATTACCAGAGTAGCGCATATCACATGTGAGGATACTCAGCCAATCAGATCTGTGCATTATGATGAGTGCTGTGACACCACACAGGGCAGGGCTCCAGACACCGCTGTCCTGGGGCCAGTAAAAAATGCTCAAAGCTGTTTTGGGACTCTCAGGATGATAGAGTAGTGTGAGTTAAAACCAGAAACTTAAACAAAAAAGGAAATGATTACGGACTGAAATTCTCACAACTGTGAAACATGGATCATAAACAAAAACAAAAGGAATGTTTCTGATCCAACAGTTAAGGATGATATGGAGCCCAGGCCCCGGGCTCTAACAGCGAGTACTCCTGCTGCTATAGAAGGCATGTGGGTTTGTGTGCTGTGTGCGCATAGTCAGGGTGACTTTGCCTACTTAATTTATTTTGCCAAGGTGACACAGAGAGTTAGTGCACGATGAAGGAAACAGGGCCGTGTTTCATTAGTCATTATTTGACATGCTCTCATTGACTTGCCCTCGCTAGTTCCCCTGAGGGGAATCTGCATCACCATCTTAAAGGCCATTACAATACTCCATTAGCTGGAGTGAAGTTCGTTAGATGTGTCCTTCACACGGCCATTTGGGAAGCAGCCAGAGGTTTGGGGGTGAGATTAGGGGTCCGGTGTTCCACCTCCTCCGTGATTACGCCGATGGGCCAAAAATAATTAGACTACGATATGAATTTGGAGGACCTATGGAAGGCTTCGTAGGCCTCGATGGTCTATTGTTCAGCAAGCAGCACTGTGGGCAGTAACGTCGAATCCCTATTGACTTGCATTGAATTTCAAATGCAGGCAAAAGTGCACTTAAGCACTTCTAGAGGAGATGATCTTTTTATCCTTTCAAATAACTTGCTCTTTGCCTATTGTAATGCACATCAGTTTAATATTCATGAATAAAAAGAAAAACATTTACTCCAGCTCTCGAAGCTGCTGCCTGTGCTAAGCTCTTTCCTATTTCTCTCTGAAGCAAAAGCAAAGGTGGGGCACTTGGGACCTGCGCTGAGGTGAACAGTTCAGATAGTAAAACTTATAAATATGAAAATAACCATTTAACCCTGAGAACCTCAGTGAACTTCCATTCAATTTTCCATCAATAGATTGGCACCAGCTTTATCAGCGTTTCTCGATTTTCAAACAACTATAAAGTCTCATTAAATTCAATTCAAAATGCAAGGACAAAGTGTCTTTGATGCCAAGCAATGAATAGCACAGTTGTGGAGCAGCATCTAAGGTGCTTTACATCTAAAAAGAACACATCCTCTTCTACTTACAAACATAAATATGGTAACAACTGCAAATTTAGAATCCAAATGTTCTTTGAAAGTTCTCCAATAATAATATTCATTCATTCATTCATTCATTATCTGTAACCCTTATTCAGTTCAGGGTCACTCACACACTCACACCTACGGTCACTTTTGAGTCGCTAATCCACCTACCAACGTGTGTTTTTGGACTGTGGGAGGAAACCGGAGCACCTGGAGGAAACCCACGCGGACACAGGGAGAGCACACCAACTCCTCACAGACAGTCACCCGGAGGAAACCCACGCGGACACAGGGAGAACACACCAACTCCTCACAGACAGTCACCCGGAGGAAACCCACGCAGACACAGGGAGAACACACCAACTGCTCACAGACAGTCACCCGGAGGAAACCCACGCAGACACGGGGAGAACACACCAACTCCTCACAGACAGTCACCCGGAGGAAACCCACGCAGACACGGGGAGAACACACCAACTCCTCACAGACAGTCACCCGGAGGAAACCCACGCAGACACGGGGAGAACACACCAACTCCTCACAGACAGTCACCCGGAGGAAACCCACGCAGACACAGGGAGAACACACCAACTCCTCACAGACAGTCACCCGGAGCAGGAATCGAACCCACAACCTCCAAGTCCCTGGAGCTGTCCAATAATAATAATCATATTGTTATACACTGAACAATCACTGGATTACAAACACCTACCTTATATCTACATTCACGGTCTAATTTATTAGCTCTACAGACCATACAGGAGCACTTTGTAGTTCTACAATTACCTTCATATCCACATTTCACCCTGCTGCATTTATGATGTGGGTGCTGGATAATTCTCAGTGCTGCAGTGACATTGACGTGGTGGTGGTGTGTTAGTGTGTGTTGTGCTGGTGTAGAGTGGATCAGACACAGCAGCGCTGCTAGAGTTTTATACCACCTACCAAAAAAAACAGCCGACAGCTTCCTGTGTGCGGCGTCCTGCGTCCGCTAATTAAAGACTAGAAGAAGACCAGGACAAACTGTGAAGGAACAGATAAGATACTGTCATCTACATGGTGGATCAATGAGGTAGGTGTGTCTCAAAGGGTGGACAGGGAGTGGACACTGTGTTTAAATACTCCAGCAACTCCGCTGTGTCTGATCCACACACCACCACCACCAGAATGATCAACCACCCAAAATCATGACTGTACTGTGGTGGTCCTCTAGGGATCCTGACCATTGAAGAGCAGGGTGAAATGTGGATTAGAAAAGTATGCAGAGCAACACATGGACTACAGTCTGTAATTGCAGAACGACAAAGTGCTCCTGTACGATGAGTGGAGCTGAGACAATGGGCAATGAGTGTCGACACAAGGTAGATGTTCCTAATCCAGTGATTGTTCAGTGTGTTATAATACAGTGTGTTATGTAAAATAATTCTTAACAAATGAAATTGTTTTATGGACAGAAATGACTGCCATTTCCAGGGATTGTACAAACGAAGCTGCGTGGCCTTAATGGAGCTAATATCAGGCTTGAATATGTCTTTATATGAACATAACTGGTCAATCCTTTTTTCTTCTTTCCCAAAAACGCTACTTTAAATCATGAATTACATTGTCCCGAGCATGTAGCGCATATAATTTCCACGAAAATAACATATGACCAAAACCAAAATGGTTGCCAAACATAAATGAAGTCACAGACAAAACTGAGATATATGTTATTCATGTGAAAATTATGTATACATTTGACTAAGCACATTTTTTAAGTGGCCAATGTTAAGAAGCGTCCACACACACACACACACACTCACACACACACACACACACAGAGTGAGAGCTCCCTAAATGCCAGCCCAGTGAAGAGGATCAGCACTAAATTAATGGAGATCTATTTCAACGCTGACTGATTCTCTCAACTCTGTATGCGTCCAGGGGATTAAGGGTGTGCACCGACTTAACATTTGGAGCACATCGTTAAAAGCGTATTACATATCCCCCCCATTAACTGACGGCACACTCGAGATGTCCAGCTCAATTAGGAATAGGACATGCACAGTGTCTAAGGGGTATTAGCCGGACAAAAGCTGAACGGAACTCAGTGAACCTGACCAGGAAGTTTGCTTTCCATTACAATGATAACCCAAGGCTACTGACGTTTATAGCCATGTGAATGAGCCTTAGACAGGAAAATGACTGCAGATATACAGCTCCTACTGCTCTGTATGTGTGTATCTCCCTCCCTCTGCCTGCCAGTGGTGAGATAAGGGCCTCTGTGCTATGTCCGCTGGTTCTGAAGCCATGCTTATGGGATTAATTAACCACATCACTGGCTAATAAGCTGGCATACAGATGCAGGTGTGACTAATAGGGCTCAAGTAACACAGTCAAAGCAGGGAGCCCGAGACTCTGACAAGAAGCAAAGGGATATATACGGAAAAAGTCCTGACAAAATCCTCCCATCAAAAACCACAACTATCAAGCTTTCAAACACTCTAGCACAGCCCAGTGGGTCAAAGGCATAGCCCACGTGTGAGCATCAGAGCTAACATAGCTAGCTTCTGACACTGTTTTTGCAGCAGGTTTGTTATTTGTAGAGATTTTGCCTGTCAAAGTCCTCCAGCCAAAACAGTTATACATTAAAACACAGTACAGTGAGTCCAATTTGAGCCTCAAAGCTGAACTTTACACTGCTCTGAGAGAAACTTTGTTAGAGCTCAAGAAACACTTCTCTCCACAATGCTAACATTAGCAAAACTGGTAATAATTTATTTGGATAGTCCACTTGCAGACACTGTACAAATTTAAGACAAAGTCAAAGTCCATTAAATGATTTTCAACAACATGTGAGTATATCTTTATATTCATGTCTATAACTAAATCAACAGACTCCATGTCGTCTATTAATTAATTATCAAAAATTGATTCCACAAATGATCTAGGTCAGTATAAACTGCAGGGTGTTTCAATTTACACCCTGTACATATTTTTTAAAACTGACATTTTCCTCCATTCTTTTCTAAAAACATCCACATCTACAGTTGCTTTATCATTGCCAGTCCAATAGGGGGCCACAGTACTTCTTAAAGGGAGACAACATAACACAAATTTAATCCCAAATCACTACATACTCCCTGTGTAGTGCAGTATGTAACTTATGAAATTACTGTATCTATATCTTAATAATACATTATATAATTCTAATACAGCATAATTTAAACAGTGGAACCTCTACCTACGAACTTGATCCGTTCTGTGACCCGGTTCGTAAGTGGACATGTAGCGTTACTAAAAATAAAAAAGAAATACAGTGGTAACAGTAATAAAAAAGAAATAAAATTGTTTTAAGTGGTTACACATCACTACCTTGAAGACGTGATGACTGGCTGGAGGAGTAACACAGGCACTGGCTGTATGACGGGAGGTGGGGGGTGGGTGGAATAACGGAGAGTAGGCGGTGAATGTGGGGAGACGAAGCGTAGATACGGCTTAACTTAGCACAAATTTCGATGTCTGCTATTTACACTAATGCTAAATTGCTAAAGCTACAATTAGCTAATCTTAAAAGCTCACTCAAGGCTGGCCGCTGGGAGACTCGCCTGTTGGGGTCAGTGGCCATTTCCGGTTCGTTTCTAGAGTCATGGTTCGTTGGTGGAGGCAAAAAAATATTCCAATGCCCGGTTCGTATCTTGGAAAGTTCGTTAGTAGAGGTTGCACTGTATTTATTTATATGTGGGAATCTATCCTCTAGATGTGTGACATCAGCATTTTCAAAATGCTCTGTTTTGCCTTTAATCACAAAAAACAACTGTAGAGTTTTTGAAATTTTCTTTTCTCAGTGACTTAAAATTCCATTTTTTCAACACAGGAGGCTGAAACAGACAGAAAACAGATACATATGGATGGGGCCTAGTTAATATTTATTCAGGTACAATTATATTGTGAAGTCAGTTACAACTGCTACAACTTGCTTATACCTAAACCCTTATTGAAAATCTATATCAACTGGACAAACAAAACTATGATAGCACTAAAGAAGCTGACAGTCTACAGAACAAGTGGAGGAACTACAGACCCCACTATCCAAACAGTGATTAATTAAATGAACAGTTGATAGTCTAGAGCATGTCTATTAAACTTCTCCACATTTAGACAGAACTACCCCATTTAAATGCTGTCTAAAGATCTATTCCCATGTTATTGAGAATCAGTTGATAAGCTGTTTCCTGAGTGTCAGCTGAAATGCTTTTGACAATCTGTAGGTGGCATGTTGCATGTCTTTGTAGAGTGTCTATTAGCAGACTATCCAAAAATGTTAACTCTTGGTAATATGAGTTGGGTCATGTCCTTTATTCAAAAACCAATAATGTTGGTCCAATGAACTACTTGTGACTGTATTTAAAGAGTTAGGGAAGCACGGGTTCTAGCTGTTGCTAAGTGGGGAAGGTACACTTCCACTACACATAGATAGAACTTGTTCAGGTGCCCTGCTTTGTCAATGGAGCTTCTATTAGTGAGAGTCTGGCAGAAAATCTAATACTGCTAAGGTGAAAAGTGGATAATAGGGTCCATGAATAATAGTAAAAAGCTGTTGTGGCTCAACAAGCTAACGCTATTTCAACAGAATGGCTACAACTGCACCAAATCTGTCTTGTTTCCGTGTGCATTATTGTCTTTGAATCTCCTACAGAAAAGGTATTTTTGAAAATTACTACCAAAGAAGATGAAAAAGTACTGGAAGACCATCATGAATGAGGTTGTTTTTTCCATTAAAATCTGTGGGTGACAGATGGCTAGCCCAACTCCACCCAATTATAACAGCATGGCTCGACTTGGCCAGTTTTCAATCTCCATCCAAGAGTGATGGGCAGAACATTCAGAGTCTGGTCTGACAGCATTCAAAACCCTATTTCAGGACGACGGTGTTGGCTGTCGACTGGTTGGCAGAGTTTTGAATGGCAGGCTGATGGTCTCCTTTATTTACCTCCTTTATTTATAAGATCACATGATTCCCAGGGCCAAAGATCAACCTATCTCTCACTCGCAGTGAAACTTCTGTTAGAATCTACAAATGACCACTATTCGTTCACTGCATTGATCCTAAAGACCAGCCGCTGAATGGATGGAATATCACACATGGCTATAACTGAAGCCAATGAAATCTGTCAAAGACACAACACTTAGAGCCTGCAGTTGTCAACAGTGATGACACGATGGTAGAGCCTTGTATTGTGATTGGCACATATTAACATTGACATATACATTACAAATAACTGATAAATGACAAATAAATGATATTTGGTCAAAACACCCCAAAGATCAAACACCACAGCAGCGTTCTCCCCTGTCTAAACAAACCTGTAAAATAGACACGTTTCAGCGCCTGTTCCTTTAAATTGTAATAAGTTTAGAGTGAGAAACCACAAATAAGGAGCAAGGAAAACAACAAAAAAAGTCCCAAACTCTCTAATTCATGTGTATCTGCACTGAATGAGTGATTTTATTTATTTTTTCATTTCCCCTTTCATCTTACCTTACATAGGGTGACCAGACGTCCTCTTTTACCCGGACATGTCCTCTTTTTTAGACATAAAACAATGTCCGGGCGGAATTTCACAAACGTCCGGGATTTTGTTTTTCTAGAGCTTACATAGAACTTCGAGAAGCGTTTCGTTCACAAACTAGTCCCGCCCTCCCCTACTCCGATTGGTTCGCTTGAGTCAGAAGGGGGCGTGGTGAAGTAGCCTAAAATCTTCTGATTGGACGGTCTGACTGTAGAGCTGCCGTTATTGGTCGATAACCTCTGTAAATATTTAACTGGTCAGTCTGCACGTCAGTAGTCGTCGTTACCAAAGACATTTTAACCTGATCCACTAAAGGAAATTTCCAAACTTCTACGCAAAATTTCCCACTAATATTTCTTGCTCTTTATATTTAATCAATAGTGATTTATGCAGCCTATACACCTTTGCCAGTATGAATTAATTCTCATTGAAGTACTTGGAGAAATTCTTTTCAAAGAGCAGTTTCCAAACCAGTTGTGTTTCTAAGCAGAAGAGATTTGTTATCTTATGCTTCAAGGGTGATAAATTTACAGATGGACACTTGTTTATGAGCGGCAGTGGACTTAACGACAAGATTCACCCACACAGTTTATCCCTCTTGACATTGCCTTCGTTCAGCACATAATATCAGTCAGCCTACATGCTAATGAAACTAGCATCCTTTAGCATATCCACAGATCCCAAGCCATCCACCAGCAGATGGTGCTTATAAATGGATCTGTCTGGGCTCTTATGTGGTTCCGGAGAAAAAAAAAGTGGGACAGATCCAGCGATCTGTCAACTGGACCTGGTCCAGCTTGGTACAGCTGAGAAAACATTCAAAGGACCATTAGCTAGCAAACTGTGCTACTCAAGGCTAAGCCATTTATTCTGGTGTTAGCTTGTTTGTGCCGAAACATAATTACATGGTGTAAGTGGTCTGATTCTTAGTGAAATTAGAAGGGAGGAAAATGGGTAAGAAACACACACACAAAAAAGCTGCTATTTTGAGATAAGAGGGTGCATTAATTACGATGCTAGCCCCTTTAAAGCGTTATTTGTAGTGCTTTTTGGACTAGAATTGCTCTTTACCAAGGGGATTAGTTTTTAAAACAGCATGACAGCTCATTACAAGTTTCAGGAGTCAATGTGTCTGTTGCTTTAATGCATTGTACAAATAGCCAGTCAGCCTACACACACACGTCAGCGTTTAGCCTGGCGAGGAAAAAAATAACATAAAAAATGCTTTATGAAACTTAAAGGTGAGATAGTCAGCTAACAAAAAAATCCATTAACCCCGAGGGCAGGCTGACATCTAAAATTAAACTTAACCTGAGCAAATACAAATAGATTCTTGTCGCTGGGTAAAAGATAAAAGAGCTACTCACAGTGAAACAAATATCCAGAGCATAACTACAACAGTCATTTAAAGGAACAGTAGGTAAGTGGTATGAGTGATTGGTAAATTTGCTTCTGGGCTCCTTCTACATTTACAGAGTGTGTATCACTTTTACAGCCTGTGCTGATATCAATGGGGATGGGAGGGCAGGCCAGAATGGACCAGAACAGGGCTGTGTAGACTGGGGAGAATGCAGCTGTGGGGTTTGATCCTTGTGGTATTTTGACTAAAGCAGGTCACAGACATTTGACTTAGACTCAGAATGGTTTTCACTTCTGGGAAAGGACTCGAATAACTTTCCTTTAAAGAAGCAGGAGAAATTTCTAACTACTGAAAGAGAAAACAGGAGGGATGTTAGTGAAGAGAGTGAGGTAGAGGGGGGGTCCATGTGAAAGATTAAATTAGAGCAAGCAGGAAAGAGAGGGAGATAAAGAAAGTGAGAACAATAGACGTTATTTCTTTCATAGCAACTGTAGCTAAGTTTGATCACCTTTACACTCACACAAACATATGGGACTTTAATATTATTTATGGATACTTAAGTGTAATACCTATGGGACATGTATGATCCAGAGATGTATAAAAACGTGTGTGTGTGTGTGTGAGAGAGAGAGAGAGAGAGAGAGAGAGAGAGAGAGAGAGAGAGAGAGAGAGTGGTGAAAGAAGGCCTCATTGGCCTGTGCTTTGCGTGGCCTAAGCCAATCAGAGGTGACGCTGCTGCCCCCAAGCTGAATCTAAAACAGGGCGGAGAGGAGGAGGGATAGGAGAGAGAGAGAGAGAAAGAGAGAGAGAGAGAGAGAGAGAGAGAGAGAGAGAGAGAGAGAGGAATGATGTCAGGGCGACTCCAGCTCATGACAGAAGGAAGAAGATGACAGAGGGAGTGCGGAGAAAGGTTCTGGCATTTTCCAGAAGGCACTTTCTACACATAACTGCTGTTAGAGCAGAGGACGACAAAGATTTTAGGATGATGCGCTGTTTGATATTTTGATGTGATAAAAGAAAGGAAAAGAGCTGGGGGTTATAGGACGAGATGTGGAGTGTGCTTCAGCGCTGGAGGGGAGAAGGAGAGAAACAGAAAAATAAAAAGGAGGACAATGGTGTGTGGGTGGCGCAGCAGGTAGTGTCGCAATCACACAGCTCCAGGGACCTGGAGGGACCTGTGGGTTCAAGTCCTGTGAGGAGTGTGGTGTGTTCTCCCTGTGTCTGAGTGGGTTTCTTCCGGGTAACTGTCTGTGAGGGGTGTGGTGTGTTCTCCCTGTGTCTGAGTGGGTTTCCTCCGGGTAACTGTCTGTGAGGGGTGTGGTGTGTTCTCCCTGTGTCTGCGTGGGTTTCCTCTGGGTGAATGTCTGTGTGGAGTGTGGTGTGTTCTCCCTGTGTCTGCGTGGGTTTCCTCCGGGTGACTGTCTGTGAGGAGTGTGGTGTGTTCTGTCTGTGTCTGTGTAGGTTTCCTCCGGGTGACTGTCTGTGAGGGGTGTGGTGTGTTCTCCCTGTGTCTGAGTGGGTTTCCTCCGGGTGACTGTCTGTGAGGAGTGTGGTGTGTTCTCCCTGTGTCCGCGTGGGTTTCCTCCAGGTGACTGTCTGTGAGGAGTGTGGTGTGTTCTCCCTGTGTCTGTGTGGGTTTCCTCCGGGTGCTCCGGTTTCCTCCCACAGTCCAAAAACACACGTTGGTAGGTGGATTGGCGACTCAAAAGTGTCCGTAGGTGTGAGTGAATGTGTGTGTGTGTGTGTGTTGCCCTGTGAAGGACTGGCACCCCCTTCAGGGTCTGTTCCTGCCTTGCGCCCAGTGATTCTGGGTAGGCCCCTAACCCACCGCGACCCTGAACTGGATAAATTCTTACAGGCAATGAATGAATGTGTGTGTGTATATGTGTGTATGAGAGAGAGAGAGAGAGAGAGAGAGAGAGAGAGAGAGAGAGAGAGAAAGGGAGAGAGAGACAGAGACTGGTGAAAAAGGAAAATTATGAGGAAAACAGAGAATAGGGGAAATATACAAAGTGAGAGATAAAGAGAAGAAGAAAAGAGAAAGAGACTCTGGAAGTGAAGAAAGAGAGACTGAGGGTTAAGGAATTGTAGGAGAATTGTAAAGAGAAGAAAAGAGAAAGCACTACATGGGAGGAGAAGGATAATAGAGAGAGAGAGAGAGAGAGAGAGAGAGAGAGAGAGAGAGAGAGAGAGAGAGAGAGATCTTTTCTCCAGGCAGTCTGAATGGGACTCTCTCTGTGGGAGGCGTAGGGAGTAGGAGGAGGAAGAAGAAGAGGAGGAAAAAATCCCCACAGCTCCCCATGGCCTCAACAGAACCACACACACTGACTTTAAACCTCTGTGTTAAAGCATCGGATGAAGAAAATTGTCAGTTTATTAAAGAGAACAACACAGTGACAAATCCTCCATCAACACATTCTTCCTCCTCAAAGAGACCCCCGCACTGAGATAAAATACAGTACACACTCTCATACTCAGGCTAGGAACTATTTATTACATCTGTGTGTGTCCAGAGAGAGAGAGAGAGAGAGAGAGAGAGAGAGAGAGAGAGAGAGAGAGGAGAGAGGGAGAGAGAGAAAGAGAGAGAGAGAGAGAGGAGAGATAGACAGAGAGAGGAGAGATAGACAGAGAGAGGAGAGAGACAGAGGGAGAGATAGAGAGAACAAGGATAGTGATGGAATGAATGAGCAGAAAGAAAGATAAAGAGAAGTACAGAGTAGAAGAGACAACAAATAGAGAGAAAAAGAGAAGTCAAAGGAATACAAGAATGAAGGGAGTCTGAATTTGACAGAGGAATTGAGAGAGAGAGAGAAAAGAGAGAGAGAGAAGAAAAGAGAGAGAGAGTGAGAGAGAGAGAGAGAGAGAGAGAGAGAGAGAGAGAGAGAGTATCTCTCTGTGTGAGGTTATGGACGGGTCAGTGATGCCCTGCAGTTAGAGAAGAGTGAGCTCTATTGAAAATGCAAGATTCATAGAATAGAAGACTTATAAGAATGTGTTATAATGCACTTCTGGTGTAATATATTGTGTGTGTGTGTGTGTGTGTGTTTGTGTCACACAGCTGCTGTGTACATCATCTCCATCTCTTCCCATATATCACTCCTCATATCTCACTGTGTGAGGGAACTGTGGATTGAAAAGTCACATATTTTTTGTGTTTTTATTTTTTGTGTATGTGTGTGTGTGTGTGTGACTACCCACACAGGAAAGTGCAGATGGAGCCTGGACTCTGAGATGAACCTGCCCCAAACCTGTCAGCACGTGATGCCGGCCCACTTTTAAATCAGAGTTATAGCAGATGGAGTGTATTTCTCCTTCTCATATAAAACTAATGATAAGCAGTAAAGGGTGGGCGGCACAGTGGTGCAGCAGGTAGGTGTCACAGTCACACAGCTCCAGGGTCCTGGAGGTTGTGGGTTCAAGTCCCACTCCGGGTGACTGTCTGTGAGGAGTGTGCTGTGTTCTCCCTGTGTCTGCGTGGGTTTCCTCCGGGTGACTGTCTGTG
This sequence comes from Hoplias malabaricus, assembly GCF_029633855.1. Taxonomy (NCBI): domain Eukaryota; kingdom Metazoa; phylum Chordata; class Actinopteri; order Characiformes; family Erythrinidae; genus Hoplias; species Hoplias malabaricus. The sequence goes on along the minus strand of NC_089820.1, from coordinate 77,560,921 downwards.
AGGAGTGTGGTGTGCTCTCTCTGTGTCTGTGTGGGTTTCCTCCGGGTGACTGTCTGTGAGGAGTGTGGTGTGTTCTCCCTGTGTCTGTGTGGGTTTCCTCCGGGTGCTCCGGTTCCCTCCCACAGTCCAAAAACGTGGACTGGCGACTCAGAAGTGTCTGTAGGTGTGAGTGCGTGTCGCCCTATGAAGGACTGGTGCCCCCTCCAGGGTGTATTCCAGTAAAGGAAGAGCAGGACAAGAGCCAGTAATAAGGTTTGGACTTTGGTTTTAAGTCCACTCTGTTAGACACACCCACCTGGTTTGTCCACTGTGTGGATGTAAAGTCAGAGACCGTAGCTTATCTGTTGCTGCACATCCTCTAACCCAGAGATGTCAAACCAAATCCACAGAGGGCCAGTGTGGGTGCAGGTTTTCCTTTCAACCGAGCAGAAGCCCCACATTACTACAAGTCAAGATCCATTGATTAAAAACAGGTGGAATGAGGTGTGGCTTGTGCTTGGCTGGAAAGAAAACCTGCACCCACGTGGATCTGGTTTGACACCCCTGCTCTAGTCATTGGACTATTCCCAGTCCAGCAGTGACATCACGGGCTTTAAAAGCCCCAGCAGCCTTGCTGTGTCTGATCCACCTGAATCAGTCCAACACACACTAACTGAGAATAACCCACCAGCCAAATCATTCCTACTCTGTGGTGTCCAGGGGTGAAAGAGGACAAATAAAGTATGCAGAGCCACGTCTGGACAACTGTCTGTAGCTGTAGGAGTACAACGTTGAGCTACATGGTCAGTAGAGCTGAAAAACAGGAGGAGTACATTTTATGTTTTGGCTGAACAGGATGTTTGAAAGTACATTGAAGTATAGTGCATTTAGGACTTAAAACGTGAAGCCCTTTCAAGGCCACTCCACACCCGCGTGCGCTCTGCCTTATGACAAAACACAGTTCCACTTCATCCACTATAAAAGCCATTTTTTTCTATTATTCAGTAGGAAAGGCTTTGTGAACGTCGAGATTTGTTTTATCCGTCCTAATCAAACAGCAAGTGCCCGCCCTCCCGAAGCCCTTTCTTTAGATAAACACTCATGAATAATTAACTGCAGCGAGACGTTAAATAAAGCAGGACGCTGAGTAAATAACAGAGCCTTCTCCTCACTCCATTATTGAGAAGCCAGCTTTAAATCCACCCCGGCAAACGCTGTTATTCAACACACGGTAGGCTTTATCCATCAAAGCACTACCATGGGCTTTCACAGACACACACACACACACACACACACACATCGTTTTATTCAAAGATCGTAAACAAGCTCAGAACAAAACGCTGCCCGTTCTCAGGCTATGACCCAAAAAGGAAACTGAATGGAATCGCACGAGGCAGTGAGACGGACTACTTCCGCTCGCCCGTTTTGTTCGTTTACAATCGGCCTGAATCATGTGCTCGATGGTGCAGTAAATCACTCGCTCTTTATCAGGTTTACAGTGTGGTGGCCGTAAGCTCACACACTGTGGACCCTGCCTCTACAAGGCGTTCTTAAAATAGTGCGCAGTGGACCTCGCTTCATTTGCATCATTTTAAAAAACGGCCGTTAAAAGAATATTAGGTAGCATTTTTCAAAAGCTTCAGAATCATTGTGATGATTCAGTGCGGGGGAATAGAGCCTCTGCCATTGCTACTCCAGCCTCATCACTGCAGAAACCGTACTATGTAACATTCAGCGCAGGGTAGGTATATGAATCTGGGGTTTAATCCTCTCCTCGGGTCACAGTGTATGAGGAAGTTGGTGTGTTCTCCCAGTGTCTGTGTGGGTTTCCTCCTGGACCTATCGCAATCCAAAAACCCATGTTGGTAGGTGGATTTGCAGTGGGGAAAATGCTCACATGTGTGGGTGTGTGAGTGTGTGGCCATGGGGTTTGCAGTTGACCCTTGATAATGCAGTTTGTGTGTTTTTTAGTGTGTGTTTGTGTGTGTGTATCCTCAGTGGGTTCAGAGTCTTATGGAGGTGACATTTATTTGTCTTGAGAGTACAGATGCCCTTGGCCAGCGGTTCACATCTGTCCCTACTGTCCTCTGTGTGTATTTGTGTGTGTGTGTATGTGTGTGTGTGTGTGGATGAGTAAAAGACAAGGTGTGAGAGACAATTTTATCAAGTGTTTGTGGGTCCTATTGCAGGAGCTGTCGTTAGATTTCACACCCACTGCAGTGACAGAGAGAGAGAGAGAGAGAGAAAGAGAAAGAGAGAGAGAGAGAGAGAGTGTGTATGTGTCAAAAAACATCTTTTAAAACACAATTATTGCTGGATTGCTGGGAAATACACTTCTGTATGTAATGTTAAGTAGATAGAACAAACAGCAAATGCGTAAAAAGACTGTCTCAGTCCTGTAAGCTAGTGTCTCTCTCTCTCTCTCTCTCTCTCTCTCTCTCTCTCTCTCTCGGCAGACAACTGAGAGAACTCAGTTGAAAATCATGAACCAAAATGAGGTTATTGCTCTATTCCTGCTGCACAGGTGGGTAATGAGTGTAATGTGTGCTCACTGCCCCCTAGTGTTCACTAGTGTGTGGGTAAATGTGTGTTTCACTGCACGGATTGGGTTAAATGCAGAGAACAAACTCCTCTTTGTGCAAGCACAGTGGTCAATAAAGTGATTGTAATTCTAATGTAAATTTAGGTTTGGGTCATTTAAGGTGGAAATGCCTCCACATTTGGAAGACTGTTAGCTGCGTTACCCAAAGTTACAAATGTGTTTCTGTGGTAATTCAAACTGTGAATAAAACATTACAGAGCATTTAAACTTCACACACTTACAAACAACTGTTTACAAATTTCACACGACAAAGACGCAGACACTGGGTAATGACTCGATCTGATACACAGTATTTGCTTTTTCAGACTCACAACTGAAACTCTACCAATCAGGAGCTGTTTGATGATTGGTGGAGGTAGAAGTAGCCAACAACCAAGAAAGGAGCCAAGAAAGAATGAATGACCACGAGTTCTGGTTTGAAATAAGGCATGAATAAACAATATATTTGGCAGTTTTATAACCTGGACTAAGGGCAAAAGGCCCAGAGTTTCACTGCCTTCTTCTGCAAACACATAATACATAGGGATAAAAAAAAAATAATGATATTAAATATTTTAGCACTGGCACTCATTAATTTTTGCCTTCCTCTGTTGTTTTGGTTAGGACGACATGGCTGCCCTGTATCCCCCCTTCTGTCTTTCCTCTTCTCGTTCCTCTTGTCTCTCCTTCCGCCATCAATTTCACATGACTCAAAAATCCCTCTCTGATTCCCTGTCCTTGCCAAACGGTCCTTCTTGAATAATTCAGTAAAAAAAAAAAAAAAAAAAAAAAAACAAGTACGATGGTGAAATTCGTTCTTGAAGACGTTGGTGCTATTTTAAAACCAGAGCTGTCGTTTCTCACTCAGCCCTTCTCTTCTCTCTCCCTCTCACTCTCTTGCTTTTCATCCCCATTTCCCATCGCTCTCTCTGTCTCTCTCTCTCTCAGACAGAGGTTAACAGGGGAAAGAGCATGTGATCTGAGGGGGCTGTTAAAGACTGACTCTGGGTTCAAAGCTGTGCCAAGGTCTTTATAGCTCAGTGCTAAGGGCACAATATTGGAGGCATATTGTTTTTATTGCCCATTAGCATATTCATTTAATAATTTTCCCCATTTAGCCGCAGCTAATTCCCAGCCTCTCTCTCTCTGTCGTCTATCAGAAGGTGTCACCGCTGTTCTAGAATGGTGAAAGGTTTCAAAACACTTTTGTGTGAGCTTGTGAGCGTGTGTGTGTGAGTGTGAGTGTGTGTGTGAGTGAGTGTGTGTGATGTTAGCAGAGCTGACTTGCTGCTGAGGTGTGTGAGAGGGTGTTGGTTCATCATGGGAGATTTAGCGAGTGTGGAGCTAATGCCTCTGGTGCTGAAGGATGAGTTTGGAGGAGCTTATGCACAGAAGCCAGAATTAAGAAAAGAGCTCCACCAAAACATCGACTATTTTCTGGCTAACAGTCATTAGCTAGAGTCATCAGTCTGGTAAAGTGAAGCTAGCTACTTATGGTCTTGATAGTGCTGATTGTTGTCTCTGGGAGGGCAGCGTAGCCCTCAAACAGGACGGCCCTCCCTCTCCGTTTTTAAAGGTTTAAAAATCTTTCACTCTATCTCTAATCTTTAAGGTCCTTTACCCATTTATATGTATTAACAAATATGGTTCTATATGGAATCAAACATGATTCTTCTATGGCATTGCTCAAAGAACCTTTTGTAGCTCCTTTTTTTTAAAAAAAGAGTGTCCTACTAAAGGGGCGTAGTGCAGTTTCTGTAGTGCTGAGCCTGGAGCAACAACAGAGGCAACAACAGAGGCTTTGTTACCTCTATGACATCACAATGACTTTGAAGCTGTAATTTTAAGGTAAAATACTATCTAGTGTTACTTTAACACAACTGGCAATTAGTGTTCTTCTTCAATCGTGTTGATCAAAGATGCTGTGGAACAGATCATCTTGAAGATCTATGATTGGTGGAATTTTGAGGAGTGCTTACAGGCTAATTTTCCTATTGCAGTGCTCTAACGTACAGAGCTGAGGAACAAATAATATACCAGCCCTAGCCATAGTGTCTGGCCTAAAGGACGATGTAACCACCTGTGTGTGTGTGTGTGTGTGTGAGAGTGAGTGAGTGAGAGAGAGAGAGAGAGAGAGAGAGAGAGAGAGAGAGAGAGAGAGAGAGAACGAGATGCAGAGCTAATACCTGGGGATCTGTTCTTTTACAACAGAATGAATAAGGTCCAGCTGGGTCTCTCACTTTTTTCTTTTTTCTTTCTCTCTTCAATTCCAGTCCAACTCGCTCTATTCACTCTCTCTCTCTCTCTCTCTCTGTATTCTGTATGAGCTGCAGCCCCCTGTCATTGCTCCTCTGACTGGCCGCTCTCGTGTAGTGATTTGGAGGTTGATGTCCTGTTCATGTCTAAAGCTAAAGAGAGCACAGCTCCTACAGGGGTCTAGGACACTCACCAGGTAATATGTGCCCGAGCTCAGCGCCAGGTCTGTTCTCACATTCTCACACGTTCTCCCTCTTTTATCCCCCTGTGGTCAGTCTGGGATTTTATAAGCAACTGTAATGGTCCATTTTTCATGACCCTTATCTGTCCTCTCTTCATGTTTTACAATCCAGCCCTTTGCCTTTGTTACTGTGTCTGTAAGATTCATTGATGTAAATGACCTGCTCTGATTGGCTGAGCCACATTCAAAATCAGTTATAACCTCAGCATAAATGGGCGGAGCTAAGCCACCGCAGATCAGATGGATGGATGTATGTAAATGTGATTCATGGAGTGTTGGTGAATGAAGTCATTAAAAGGAAAATGAAAGTATTAATTAATCTGTTTGCTTTTAATTAACTAATTATTAATGATCTGAATATGCCTGTCACTGTTGCTAGGAAACTCAAGTTGAGATTACATCCTTGGAGGAATATTCAGGTCCAATAAAAGGTCCTCCTCGCTCTCTCTCATTTTTATTAACATATCTATACCATAGGCTGTCCTGAGAGACGGGGCTCTGTATCACTGTGAGCTTTAGTGGAACTGAGTTCTTCCTCTGGGACATCTTCATTTAAGTAAGAACACATAGAGATGGTACACTGGGGAGCACTTTTCACACACTCTACTTCCACATATACCATGAGTTTAATGGTTTAATGTATGGTAAAGAGAGAGAGAGAGAGAGAGAGAGAGAGAGAGAGAGAGAGAGAGAGAGAGAGAGAGAGAGAGAAAGTGGAGAAATAAGTGTGCTGTCACTTCTCAGCCAGAGAAAGGGAGAGAGTAAGTGACAGACGAGGGAATGAAGAGAATCTGTCTTGTGTAAACAGCAGTGTTCTGTCCATAGAGAGACACCACAATACTGTAAATCACCTCTCTCTATCTCTCTCTCAAACACACACACACACACTATACGCGTACTACATAAAGAAACAGGAGGATACCCTCTATTCACTGATCAACGGAGTCAGAATGTTTGATGATGGATTTATGATCTGACCACAGTCTGATTCTGAGTGGTATTTGCAGTGTTAAAATGAACAGAACTGTTTAAATTATTATGTAAATGAAGTCCTCGTTTTTTTAACCAAAATACAGCTTTGGGGAAATTTAAGGAATGTTTGGAGTCATCCTCCCGGATCCTGAGCCTCCTCACGTTAAACCCAGCTGTGAGCTGAGCGCCAGCGTTCAGCTGGAAGCCTCAGCACACGGAAAGTGCCCAAGCTATTTTTGAGAGGGCATTAAAAATTTAATCAATTGAATAAATCTTGCAGAATTCAAGCCAGGATTGGACTGTGTCATGTCCACAGCATGTGTAATATCCCCAACATTGATCCTCAGCCCTGCTCCGCCCAGCTGCCACTATTATTAACCAATTATTGCCAGAATCTATTATTGATATCGGCTGCACAGATGTTAACTCCCACTTCTGACATAGGCCCAAGGTCACTGACCCGAGCATCTGTGAATATGAGCCACGATAATGAAATAACGATATTTAACAACAGCTCCCAACATAAGGCTTTATCATTTTGTCATGAAAATAATCCAGTTTAATAAGTGTATCCGATATACACTGATCAATACAATCAGCTCTGTGAAACATTAGAATTCATCACAGCTGTGAGAGTTTGAGTGACTGGGTGAGTGTGTGAAACTGTCCACAGGTGTGAGTGTGTGAGTGACTGGGTGAGTGTGTGAAACTGTCCACAGGTGTGAGTGTGTGAGTGACTGGGTGAGTGTGTGAAACTGTCCACAGGTGTGAGTGACTGGGTGAATGTGTGAAACTGTCCACAGGTGTGAGTGTGTGAGTGACTGGGTGAGTGTGTGAAACTGTCCACAGGTGTGAGTGACTGGGTGAATGTGTGAAACTGTCCACAGGTGTGAGTGTGTGAGTGACTGGGTGAGAGTGTGAAACTGTCCACAGGTGTGAGTGTGTGAGTGACTGGGTGAGAGTGTGAAACTGTCCACAGGTGTGAGTGTGTGAGTGACTGGGTGAGTGTGTGAAACTGTCCACAGGTGTGAGTGTGTGAGTGACTGGGTGAGTGTGTGAAATTGTCCACAGGTGTGAGTGTGTGAGTGACTGGGTGAGTGTGTGAAACTGTCCACATGTGTGAGTGACTGGGTGAGTGTGTGAAATTGTCCACAGGTGTGAGTGAGTGAGTGACTGGGTGAGTGTGTGAAACTGCCCACAGGTGTGAGTGTGTGAGTGACTGTGTGAAACTGCCCACAGGTGTGAATGTGTGAGTGACTGGGTGAGTGTGTGGAACTGTCCATAGGTGTGAGTGACTGGGTGAATGTGTGAAACTGTCCACAGGTGTGAGTGAATGTGTGAAACTGTCCACAGGTGTGAGTGAGTGACTGTGTGAAACTGCCCACAGGTGTGAATGTGTGAGTGACTGTGTGAAACTGCCCACAGGTGTGAATGTGTGAGTGACTGTGTGAAACTGCCCACAGGTGTGAATGTGTGAGTGACTGGGTGAGTGTGTGGAACTGTCCATAGGTGTGAGTGACTGGGTGAATGTGTGAAACTGTCCACAGGTGTGAGTGAATGTGTGAAACTGTCCACAGGTGTGAGTGAGTGTGTGAGTGACTGGGTGAGAGTGTGAAACTGTCCACAGGTGTGAGTGTGTGAAACTGTCCACAGGTGTGAGTGACTGGGTGAGTGTGTAAACTGTCCACAGGTGTGAGTGTGTGAGTGACTGGGTGAGAGTGTGAAACTGTCCACAGGTGTGAGTGTGTGAGTGACTGGGTGAGTGTGTGAAACTGTCCACAGGTGTGAGTGACTGGGTGAGTGTGTGAAATTGTCCACAGGTGTGAGTGTGTGAGTGACTGGGTGAGTGTGTGAAACTGTCCACAGGTGTGAGTGAGTGTGTGAGTGACTGGGTGAGAGTGTGAAACTGTCCACAGGTGTGAGTGACTGGGTGAGTGTGTGAAACTGTCCACAGGTGTGAGTGTGTGAGTGACTGGGTGAGTGTGTGAAACTGTCCACAGGTGTGAGTGTGTGAGTGACTGGGTGAGAGTGTGAAACTGTCCACAGGTGTGAGTGTGTGAGTGACTGGGTGAGTGTGTGAAACTGTCCACAGGTGTGAGTGTGTGAGTGACTGGGTGAGAGTGTGAAACTGTCCACAGGTGTGAGTGTGTGAAACTGTCCACAGGTGTGAGTGACTGGGTGAGTGTGTGAAATTGTCCACAGGTGTGAGTGTGTGAGTGACTGGGTGAGTGTGTGAAACTGTCCACAGATGTGAGTGACTGGGTGAGTGTGTGAAACTGCCCACAGGTGTGAGTGTGTGAGTGACTGGGTGAGTGTGTGAAACTGCCCACAGGTGTGAGTGTGTGAGTGACTGTGTGAAACTGTCCACAGGTGAGAGTGTGTGAGTGACTGAGTGAGTGTGTGAAACTGCCCACAGGTGTGAGTGTGTGAGTGACTGTGTGAAACTGTCCACAGGTGAGAGTGTGTGAGTGAATGGGTGAGTGTGTGAGGTTGTCCCCAGGTGTGAGTGTGTGAGTGACTGGGTGAGGGTGTGAAACTGTCCACAGGTGTGAGTGAGTGAGTGACTGGGTGAGTGTGTGAAACTGTCCACATGTGTGAGCGTGTGAGTGACTGGGTGAATGTGTGAAACTGTCCACAGGTGTGAGTGTGTGAGTGACTGAGTGAGTGTGTGAGTGACTGAGTGAGTGTGTGAAACTGTTCACAGGTATGAGTGTGTGAGTGACTGAGTGAGTGTGTGAAACTGTTCACAGGTATGAGTGTGTGAGTGACTGAGTGAGTGTGTGAAAGTGTTCACAGGTATGAGTGTGTGAGTGACTGAGTGAGTGTGTGAAACTGTTCACAGGTATGAGTGTGTGAGTGACTGAGTGAGTGTGTGAAACTGTCCACAGGTATGAGTGTGTGAGTGACTGAGTGAGGGTGTGAAACTGCCCATAGGTGAAGCATGAAGTGGTTACTGAAGATGAATGAATGAACAAATGAATGAATGAATGAATGAATGAATGATGGAACGAAGATGATGTAAACAGCCAACCAAGAGTATTTTATATTTTTCCCCTTAACATAGTTGTAAAGTAACAAACCAAATATTATTATGAATGTTTCTCACATGTTTTACCTGCTGGTTATGGTCAGATAATAAATCAATCTTCTGATAATCACTGATAAGTAATTATTGATCTGTATACAGCTGAAATGTACACAACTGTTAGCCTCAGTCATGTCCTAAAGAAAGCTAAAGAACACCAACCAGTCTACGGTGTTTATTTGGAACATTACTGGAATACCAGCCTTTCCTCCTCACATCTCCCACTGTTTCTACCCCAGTGCTGGAGATGGGGGAGGGACTGAAGGGGTAAAACCTCCATGGAAACGGGTTCCAACTGCACCAAAAATATGAGGAGGAGGAGGGGGGTGGAGTTAAAGGATGGAGGTTTGACCTTGAAGCGTGCCTCGCATGCGCAGTTCGACCAGCCTCACACATCAAACCAACAATTACACAATGCTAGACAAAGAGCCGGGCTAGGCGCTAGCAGATTAGCTTCATCACTGCCGCCTTTGAAAGACTGGGTGTGAGAAGAGTTTACAAATCAAAGCCAAACATAGACAAGGAACAGAGCTTTTCCTCTTTGCCACTAATTCTCTAAAGCTGCTGGGCTCACGGAGCTGCGTGGAGAGAGATCACACCTCATACATTCTCATATAGAGCCGAAAGTATTTGAACAACTGCTTAAACAATGTTTCTTCTGAAATCGATGGGATCAATGGGGAGTGTTCCTCTGGGATATCTAGCTTCATCTTTTCTCGGCTTTAGACTCCACCATGGAATATTTCTGTGAGGATGTGATGGCCACAAGAACATGAAATATCATCAGTGCACACCACTTAATTACCCTTATACAGGGGGAAACAATCAGTACTCTGGAGAAGGACAGCGGAAAGGCGCTCTCTGATTGGTGGAAACGCTGATGTGAGCACCCAAAAGATCCTGGGAATTGGAGCAACCAAGACATGATAGGGACCCACTCTTTGGAGCATAAACAGGTTCATTCTGAGACTACAAGGCAGTTAGATTCATTTTCTCATGTGAGTTGGACTTTCATAAATACTGCATTCTTATTTTTGGGTTACGTTTGGCAGACTGTTCCCGACGGAAACCCACACAGGGAGAACACGCCACACTCCTCACAGACAGTGACCCGAGGTGCGAATCAGACCCGGGACCCTGCAGTGCACCCCTGTGTTGCCCCTGTACAAACATCAGCTATATTACTGAGAAAGAGCACACGGGCGAATCATGGGAATCACGCCCCCTGCTGTTCAGTTTGTTCCCCGCCCCTCCCTCCGCCGCTGCTCCAGGTCCAGTCCGTTTTCTCAGTCTCGGAGCTAAATGTAAACACATCTAACCTGAGGTTTGGTATCATCCTCGCTTCCGCATTCTGCTCAGTTTACAGTTATTGACTGGAGCACATGGGAAGGATGGGGCCTTAAGTGACTTGCCTGGAGGCAGTGGAAATGTGTTGTGTTCAGGAAAGAAAAGCCTCCGCCTCGTAACTTTAATTCAATCTGTTATTATTCAGCTCACTCCCTGTAATATATTTTAGATGCTCTGATATAGAGAAATGAGTAATTGTATCTATTTCAAATAATGTCACGTATATTACTTATTATCTCCTCACTGAAAAAGAACAGAGAGAGAGAGAGAGAGAGAGAGAGAGAGAGAGAGAGCATTACACTCAGACAGTGACAGAGCCATGAAAATCTCCTTAGTAACAAGAAAATCAATTTTCATTTTAGCGTTTTAACGTTGGACCAGGACGCTAATTGCAGTGAGGGCAGTTACGGGTGAAAAGAGCAGTGAAGGCTGAAGAGCTAAAGTTGGACGATCTGATTTAGTTTCGCCGGGCCGAGCCAGGCCAGAGTTCATACAGAGCTTAAATACATTCCAAGAGTTACAGGGATTAGAACCATATCAGTCTGAAGCACTGCACTGACCTCTAGAGCCAGCGTCTTGTCCAGGGAGAGGAACCCCAGGACAAAGACAGTGCTGTCTGTCGCTGGCTGAAATACTTATTTTTTTATTAGCAGTCACCAAAAGCAAAAGGGAGTAGGAGGAGGCTTCCTTCATGTTACACATATGAGTCCGGCTCTACACGACTCGACTCCACACGGCTCTGCTCGCTTACAGCTTGTCGCTTTTCCACAGGCAGGGCTCCCTCGTGAAGTGGAGCCAGTGACGTTGAAAAACACTGTCTCTAACAGGAATCGCTGTCTTTGGAAACGACAACAATGGCCACAACAATGTAAAGTTAGACGTGCTGAGCCGAGTAGAGTCATGCAGTGGAAAAACAGCATTAGTGACAGAATGAGCATCAATTTCTGCTCACACTCGTGTGTAATTAATGACAACGCTTATTTGTACATAAAGGATTTTATAACGTTTTATAGTCTTTTCATAACATCTACATCTTTTTCAAATATGGTTCCCATAGAAGACTCAGAGGCAGGGAGCAGGTTGCCCTTGTGGGGGACCCACTGTGATGAGCATAAATCCGTTCGTTCTGTGACATCAAAGCAGTTGGAGTCTGTCTCATAAGAGTTGCACGCTTATACGAATACGTTTTATAAACATTGTTGGGTATTTTTGGAGGTCAAACTGATTAATAGTTCTTTAAAAGAACATCCACATTGAGGTTCTTTAGGGAACTGTATGTGGTGTTTGAGTGGAAACATCTTTGGCACTCTAATTTACACAAAGGGAAATGTGTTTACAATTTACGCCAATCAAGAAAACGAGTTTATTAAATAGCCTCGCTTTGCAAGGGGTGGGTGGGGGTCCGAAGCCAGACTTTCTCAGCTGTGAGGGGAAGATAGAGGTGGGCTCATTAGGACCAGTGCCAAGTGGCGAGGCAGGGTGCATGATGACAGGACACGGGAAATTCATTAGCTCCAGACAGGACGTGGTACATAATATCCGGGGGGGCTTGGCCACTACTTCATTTCCCACACACACACACACACATACAGGGATACAAACACTGTCCACACAAAGTAGCCAGAGGATAGAAATCCCCACTAAATTCAGTGGACACTATGTTCTTCTAAAGGCAAATTTATCCAAAGCCTTATGCAACATAACACACACAATCTTCATAATCAACCCTCCTGTCCGGCTAATCAGAATGGTAAACAATGTATTTATTCTAATTTGCTGGCGTTTTTCATAATGGCGGCGACGGCAGGACACCGCTGCTAATGCTTTGGACGGTTGCCGTAATCACTGGTTTGTTTTGTTGTAATTAAGCTTGAGCCTTTGCAGAAAAACACATCTGTGTCTAAGGACTCATGAAAAATGACAGATATAAATCCACCCACAAACACAGGTGAAAAACAAGTTACACTTTTGTTTACATTTCTCATAATTAAAAGTTTGGGTCTTTAAAAATTATCAAACCATAAATGTATTCAAGTTTCCTACCACTTCTACAAAAGTTACATTGGTTACAGTGCTGTGCCCCACACCCCCCGAGGCTCCCTATTACAGGACAGTGAGGAATAACAATAATTCTGAAGCTGTAAATTTAAGGTAAAAGACTATCTAATGTTGCTTTAAGGGCAATGGACAATACAGTGGAAGCTCTACCTACAAACTTGATCCATTCCGTGACCCGGTTCGTAAGTGGAAAAGTGTGTTTTTTTGAGTCAATTTTCCCCATTTAAAATAATGGAAAAGCAATTAATGCGTTCCAGCCCCCACCCTGAAAGTCACCCTTTTTGCACTGATATGTGTTTACAACACTCTCAAATTAGTAAAAAAATACATGTAGCGTTACTAAAAATAAAAGAGAAATACAGTGGAAACAGTAATAAAATAGAAATAAAGTTTTAAGTTGTTACACATCGCTACCTTGAAGACGTGACGACTGGCTGGAGGAGTAACACAGGCACTGGCTGTATGACGGGAGGTGGGGGGTGGGTGGAATAACGGAGAGTAGGTGGTGAATGTGGGGAGACGAAGCGTAGATACGGCTTAACTTAGCACGAATTTTGATGTCTGCTATTTACACTAATGCTAAATTGCTAAAGCTACAATTTGCTAATCTTAAAAGCTCACTCAAGTCTGGGCGCTGGGAGACTCGCCTATTGGGGTCAGTGGCCATTTCCAGCCGCCGGCTCGGGTTCGTTTCTAGAGTCATGGTTCGTTGGTGGAGGCAAAAAATATTCAAATGCCCGGTTCGTATCTTGGAATTCATTAGTAGAGGCGTTCATTAGTAGAGGTTCCACTATATTAGTTTCAGAAGAGGTACCTACTCCACCCAGCTCAGCTCGGCTCTACTCTCTGTTTTGGTCACTGATACAAGTTGGTTGTCCAATACAATAGAGCCCCCTCCCCCCCAGCCCAAAATATCATGTAACATTGCTAAACAACTAACATAATTAACAGGAGCCAAGGGCTTTGCAAACTACAACAGCACTTGTAAATGTAAGCATGGTTTACTCATTGTGTGTTTTGCATGTTGTTGTTTTTTGGGACTGAACACAGCTCTGTGCAACAGTTCAGTTCATGTTTTTGTTCTTTTTTCACACTGCCCTGCTCTCGCTGGAGTCTTTCATCAGCCACAGATCCAATGAGCATTTGAACCAACGGCATAAGTTTACGAGCTGCTGTTCCGACTCCGATAAAAACAAGATGTGATCTCTGCTGAAGCTTGGAGATTTTACAAAACACTAGTTTGTGCTGGACATCTGCATTTCGTTGTGATTGCGCTCTGCAAGGTTTACAGGCTACGGTTTAGTCCCTACTCGACTCACATGGAACCATAAGCGAGCAGGCACAAAATAAAGTACCCGGTTCCAGGTACAAGGTTTGTCCGATAAAAAAAGCAAAAAAGCTGAGTAGAGCCGAGTCGAGCTGAGTCAAGGAAGTGCACTGTCACTGTGGTGGTACCCTCATGGGAACATATTCTGTTACTTTTAGATGGGGAACATAATTGTAGCTTATTTTTTTTAATTGAATACATTGTGTTTGGGCGGCACGGTGGCGCAGCAGGTTAGTGTCATAGTCACACAGCTCCAGAGACCTGGAGGTTGTGGTTCGATTCCCGCTCCGGGTGACTGTCTGTGAGGAGTTGATGTGTTCTCCCTGTGTCTGCATGGGTTTCCTCCGGGTGACTGTCTGTGAGGAGTTGGTGTGTTCTCCCTGTGTCTGCGTGGGTTTCCTCCGGGTGACTGTCTGTGAGGAGTTGGTGTGTTCTCCCTGTGTCTGCGTGGGTTTCCTCCGGGTGACTGTCTGTGAGGAGTGTGGTGTGTTCTGTCTGTGTCTGTGTAGGTTTCCTCCGGGTGACTGTCTGTGAGGAGTCGGTGTGTTCGCCCTGTGTCCGTGTGGGTTTCCTCCGGGTGACTGTCTGTGAGGAGTGTGGTGTGTTCTCTCTGTGTCTGCGTGGGTTTCCTCCGGGTGACTGTCTGTGAGGAGTTGGTGTGTTCGCCCTGTGTCCGCGTGGGTTTCCTCCGGGTGACTGTCTGTAGGGAGTGTGGTGTGTTCTCCCTGTGTCCGTGTAGGTTTCCTCCGGGTGACTGTCTGTGAGGAGTGTGGTGTGTTCTCCCTGTGTCCGTGTGGGTTTCCTCCGGGTGCTCCAGTTTCCTCCCACAGTCCAAAAACACATGTTGGTGGGTGGATTGTAAGGGCTACAGATAATGGATGGATGGATGGATGGATACATTGTGTTTATTTCATACGCCTCATAAGTGCATCTCCAGGACTCCAGGATGTATTATTCTACGCAGTTCAGAAGAGAATACAATGTAACTATAGAGAACACAACTGGACTTTTACATCATTGCTGTACCTTTACATTTACATTGTTTGTACCTTTAGTGTCCAATAATGTACTTGTACCGAAAAGAACATACCTGACTGGTTTTCCCTCCCTCCAACCGGCCCCAAAGGCAGCTCATTAAAATATGCTGGATATGCCCTTGGTAGGGCAAATGCAGTGTTCGGAGTCTTGCTCAAGTACTCTTAAAGATGGAGGGCGGTGTTGAAACCCTAGACTGTCATGTGGAGTTATCCACTCCACCAACCAACTGCAGTGGCACAGTTCTAATTATGGTCAGTTATGATCCATGAAAATGATTGTTTTTGACAGAGGCTTAAGGCGTGAGGGCAACAGAAATAAAAGCATTTGTGTCAGAAAATAATTGAGTCCCTATTAATAAAATAAGAGTCTGATGGAACTTCAGCCTGCCACGACAACAAAAGGCACTTGGTTCATAAATAGCAAACGTGTGCCGTGAATAAAAGGCAGATAGAGATGAAGGGAGTGTGAAGAGAAGGAACTAGATGCTGATATATTCATGCCTCTCTGTCTCTCTCTCTCTGGCTGTTGGTGATGCTCCTGTTGCCAGTTGGAGGCTCTCCTGTTGCCTGTTTAAAGCTCCTCATTGCCCAGGGCAACGCGGTAAAGCGCCTGTCAGAAGCGCTCTTGCTGATAATGGCATGGACGAGCGGGGGAGAGAGAGGCAGATAACACACGCCGCACGCACAAATACACACACACACACACTCCCACACACTCACAAACAGCCTTCTTTGTACGGTGTGTAGGTATGAGTCGAAGGATTCGCAGCGCATGCTTTTAGTAACGTGGCACGCAGACGGACACACAACAGTTCTGCACGTTTGTGTACAGCTGCAGGAACGTACAGCTTATCAACTCCAGCTTTTCCAGCGCGTCTGCCTGGCTGGTGATAATGCCAGAACTAATGCGCCCATATTCACTCCCAGATGCAATTTTGTAGGAGATGTTACGAGGTGTGACAAGTTTTACTTCAATCAAATGTACAAAATTGTACCTTTTGAGACTGCAGTGCACCCAGCGCCATTCAGGAGCTCAACACGCTTGGAGGAGAACCTTAAAGGCGACGTTCAAGAGTGTAATCAAAAACACGTTTGATAAAATACAGAAGATGTTTCCTCACCATATGCCAAGCCTCTCAAGTCTGTTTACGTCCTGGACACCTGCACTGTAAGAAATTGCTGTAAATTTACAGCAAGTCTGCTACAGTATTTTATTGTAAATAACAGTATTTACAGTAAATTATTGTATTATCCAATTACAGTAATATGCTGTAAATTTTAAATAGAGTAGTGTTCCTGTAAAAATACGGTAAATGGCTGGGAACTCAGCTGCCACTATTTTACTGTAAATCACAGTATTTACAGTAAATTATTGTATTATTAAATTACAGTAATATGCTGTAAATTTACAGCAATCTGCTACAGTATTTTATTGTAAATCACAGTATTTACAGTAAATTATTGTATTATTCAATTACAGTAATATGCTGTAAATTTGAAATACAGTAGTGTTCCTGTAAAAATACGGTAAATGGCTGGGAACTCTGCTGCCAGTATTTTACTGTAAAATTTACAAGAAATGTTTTACAGTGTGTCTAATGTGTTTACGAACTGTCCCTGTCCAGTGTGCTAGGCGTCCTTTCTCTAGGGAATTTGGAATATTTTTAGACAATGGAGAGAACTTCAAACGCTAAAAAGCGTGAACCAAAACGAGGATATTACTCTATTCCTGCTTCGTAGGTGGGTAATACTGTCGCATTGTTTCTGTTTCAGATCACTTAAGGTGGAAATGTCTAAAAACCTGGGAAATGGTTAACTGTGTTACTGAAAGTGTTACAAAACTAAACAGCTCCAGTTACAAATAAGTTTGGAGGGGAGGAGAACACAGTCTTGTTACCTTGACTATCTGCTGTCTTTATTGTTATAATGTAATCATCTTATTGTTATCTTTTTTTATCCTATGGAAAGTGTCCTTGAGTTTGAGAAAGGCACTATATAAATTAAATGTATTATTATTATCACTTACTTATTTTGAACTTGCTTAGAGAAGATCACTAGTGGCTCAACTTCTCAAGGAGAGCACTAACTGCTGAACATGCTTGGAGGAGAACATCAACACTGGAGAACATGCTGCTCAATACACACAGGAGAACACCAGGTCAAAATTAACAGAGGTTTTGTTTGTGATATCAGACCTACATTTATTAGTTATTTACTCTGGAATATTAACAGTCCATTCTGAGAAATGTGAAGGCTCTGGCCAAGACCTGCCTACACTTTCTCAGGCTGAGAACCGGTGCCTCCAATGTCCTGTAAAGCTTCTCCAATCTTTTAACGGTTGCTAGGATAGAGGGAATATGTGGGTAGAGCATGGATGGGTCAGTATGGTGCATAATATAAATACAGAACTAAAGTCCAGCCACAACATTCCTCAATAAACTGACCTCAGGTCAGACTCTCAAGCCATGCCACGAGAATAAAGAGAGCTATTCAGACCAGTAATATGCGCCTGACCCCAGATCAGCGTCTACATCAACCTTGAACTTGCAGCTACATTGGTTCCACATCACAAAAGCCCACTCATAACCTGACAACAAGGACAGCACCTCAGTTCATATAAAGCATCAAGAATGTTCCATGCTAGGCTAATCCAGCTAGTGCTGTGAGCAGCGAAGTCAAAAGATCAATACTAAAGGTTCATGAAAACTCCTGTGGACACTTAGTGGAGTCCGCTCGAGTATCGAATAAGAACGGCACAGGATTTAGTCGAGGATTTACACGACAGGGCTGTTCAATGTAATTACAGTGTAACTAAGTATGCAGTTATGTGATATAACTGTGTAATTACACACATACAACTCTGGAACCCACTGTAACGGGGCAAATCTAAAGTGTCCTGGCAGTCCGTTCGTGTCCTGACGTTTATTAACCCCTCACCCCTGCAGATGTGCGCGCGCGGGAGAAAGAAGAGCCAGAAAAGAGAAGTTTCCTCACCAAAGGGCTGTCGCGTGGCTCCTGCCCCGTCCTCATCTGCCTGTCTGTGTGCCTGTGCGCGAGCTTGCGGGCGCGCGCGCCTGTGTTGCGTCCATAAGTCACACGACGACGGCGTCCGTGTTGGTGCCCGAATCGGAGAGCGTGCGCGCGCGTTCGCTCCACATGCCAATCACTTCCTCCTCTTCACACAGCCCCTGGAGAGAGTGCGTTTGTGTGTGTATGTGTGTGTGTGTGTGTGGGTCTTCAATGCATGAACGAGGAGAAAACGAGCCCCCTTTCACCCCTCCTAAGGGGGTCTGCCAGGATAGCAGAGCGCGCGCACTCTCTGCCTCTCGTTCTTTCTCTCTGTGGAAGTGCGCGCGCGGGCGCGTGTGTGTGTGTGTGTGTGTGTGTGTGTGAGGATAGAGAGAGGCTTGGAGCGCCGACGCTTTCTGGAGCTGTTGCTGCGTCTCTCTCTGTCCTCGCGTTGTTCGGCTTCGTCGTCAAGGGACCGTCTCACAAGTGCAGCGTCAAATCAACTACGTAGAAGAGTTAAGGGATCGTGGATAATTAAAAATATGCTAATGAAAGAATGTGTAGGTTCTGAATGTGGGGCCCTGCTTGTGTTGTGGATGAGGTCAGTAATATTAAAATTCATATTGTCAATAATGAGCTGTACCCTATTAGGCCAAAGGATTGGGAGCATTTCTCCTGAAACCAGGGGTGGGGATCAGCTCTGGATCATAAACACCACTCCAGCTCATCCCAGTGGTACTTCCCTTATAGAGAACACAGTTCCACTGTTCTCCAGCCCAACACTGGGGAGGGTTACCCCTTTGGCTAATGCTTGGGCTTGAGCAATGGGGACATTACGCTTTTTAACCTGCTCTAGATGGTGGACGATGAAAATACCAAAATTGCCTTTTTGCCCTCTGGTTTTCAAATAAACACACACACACACACACACACACACACACACACGGCTCAACAGCACCAGCAAGACCCTGTTATCTCGAGTGAGTAGTACACAGTGTCAGGGTGGAATAACTGCACTGGACGAAGGTCAGGGTCAAGAATATTAGTAGCCTGCTGACCACAAACTTCAGGCCACTGCTTCTCTGAAAGAATCAAATCTCTCTCTCTCTCACTCTCTCTCCCCCTCTCTCTCTCTCTCTCTCTCTCTCTCTCTCTCTCTCTCTCTCCCCACCTCAGAGACACAAGACCACAGCAGAAATGAAAGCTCTGACCTTAGCTTTGACCCCAAAGCCAAGCTCTGTGGTCGCAGTGGAAAAGCCCGGTGTGGAACTGATCTCTCTCTCTCTCTCTCTCTCTCTCTCTCTCTCTCTCTCTCTCTCTCAGACAATGACACATGCCCTAATTTGTTCTCAGTATGATGTTAATTGCTTATTTTTTGTTACATATAGGTCTTGCGTGGTTCTTTGGAGGTTATCTCCATTTTCTGAAACTCATTGTCCATTAATGTCTGTTAGGTCTTGTCTTGTCTTGTGTTGCTGTCTTCACGCTGCCTCTGTTTCACCTTGTTCCTCATTCAAACTTTGTTTATTCATTTTAACAATAAACAGAAGATGACAGGCTCAATTATATATTTCAGTTCAAGATGCACACAACAATCCAACACCCCTGAGGTCACTAAGGTCACTATTGCAATATAAAAATATAAAAAATAAATAATAATAATAAAATAAAAAGAAAGAAATACTTGAAAAATATATATCCAGGAGCGAGAAGGATTTATTGGTCACTTCAATAAAAAAAAGCATGTGTATCAATGTGTTCTGTTCTTGGGGTTAATATTTTAGCCAGAAGCATGTGTGTGTTTGGGTTTAGTCGATTTAAAGATGGTTTCAATGTGTATTAATAGTTGATATTAAGTTTTTAAATTATATTTAACGATGCTTTAATTCACACTTGTACTTATTTGCATGTGTAAACACTTTCAGGCAGAAATGTTTATATTCCTCCCTGAAAAACGAACCCCCACAAACCAACATCTCACAAAACATTTCATGAGCAGTCTTCCTTTGACATTCACTAAGTGCATTTTGCGCTAATTAAGCTGCTTACATTTTTTTACATCTACTTAACTGAGTCATTTACCTCTAAAGAGCCATTAGGAGTCTCTCCCGGGAGAAGCTCTCGAGACGCTCTGTGGCCGAGACGAACCGAAATCAACATTTAAATCACGGAGTGTCACTGAGATTCTTTACAGCAGCGGATTCGGGCGAGAAACAAAAGCCAGATCCATTAAAGAAACCGTCTCCGCAATTTGCCTCTTCTAAAACGTGTCAATGAAAGAAAACCCTGTTCAAAGCCTCCGTTGCGAGGCACTCATTTAAAAGCCTTAGATGTGACAAATTGAGGCCACATTTGAAGTTGCCACTCTCAACAGCGTACACACCGAGTTACAAAACAGTTCCTCGCCGTTTGTTTAGCACTGAAGGGACCGAAGGCTCCTCTGGAATCTTCTCAAAGCCTTTCCTGTTCTTCTGTTGCATCTTCACACGCTGATATTTATCCTTCAAAAAAAAAGATAGTAGGACACAGAGGGCTCGGAGACGGAGGCTCCGGCTCAATAAATATTTGAGGTATCATTCGGATTTCATGCAGCTCTGCAACATTCATAATATTTATGCAATCGTTTAGTGCACGCTGGGGGCTTGTGCGGTGAGTGTAGTGTTGTGGGTAACACTGCTGCGTCCTGTGTGAAAGCGGAATGGGGTTCAAGGCCCCGCCTGGGGAGGTACACGGTGCTGTACTGATAAAGAGTCCTTGGGCAAGACCCCGCTAAAACAAGCCACACTTGTGTCGTGTTAAAGCTGCAAAATCAAGGCTTGTTGCTCTGGAATATCAGACAATGACAGTCAATGAAACAAAGGAGGGAGGGGTCAGCACCTGTGTCTTTCAGGAGTTGCTTGAGTGTTCTCCCCTTGTCCGTATGGGTTCCCTCCAGGTGCTTTGCTTTCATCCTGCAATCCAAACAACACTGTGAGTGTCTGTATGAGTGTGCGATGCCCTGTAACAGACTGGCACACTGTCCAGGGTGTGTTCTTGCCTTGTGCCCAGAGGATCCACCACAACCCTGATGAGAATGAAGGGCTGATCAAAGGATGAATGAATGAATGAATGAATGAATGAATGAATGAGGAATGAACAGATGAATGAATGCTACAATTATGCACACTTCCACCTTTCCATACCCCGGTTCTCATCAGAAATGCATTAGGAATCTCAGTATTGTTTTGTGTGGCTTGAAATTAGCATTCAAAGCCTTTATGCTAATTATGTAATTATGACTTTGCATGAACCTAATGACATGCATTAATTCATTTATTTATTTTTTTTTTTCTTCTAAATCCGAGCATTGCCTGAGGCAATTATACAATGTGAGGAGTCACAGGGCGAGAAGAAGAGGTGCATCACGTGATCATAAGCCACTGTGTGCAACAGGAAGGTCTTTCTCTGTCACCAGACAGACATACAGACTGTGGCCAAAAGTATGTGGACAGCTGCACTTAGAAGACAAAGGGTATTTATAGGTGGTTTCTCTCCCTCTGCTGCAGTAACAGCTTCTACTGTTTTGGGAAGGCTGTAGATTAGATAGTGGTACATTTCAGTGAGGATCTGATGGCATTAAACCATTGGATGATACAGATGATGGGGGATTTGTTCTGGGCGTGTCTAGGGGTGGGCTGCACAACTGAGGGAACCTGCTCTTCCAGTGAAATGTATGAAATGTCGACATTGTAGAAGGAAAAAATCTTGCCCCAACCAAAGGATCCAAAGATAACATCCTTGGCCCCTACTTCTCATGCTCATCTCTTATTTGCTAACTTCACAGCCCAAAAGTTCACACCCCTCTAGCTAACGGTGACCAGAGTCTCTGGTGTCTGCAGGTGAATATCTGTGCAGTTAAATGGAGGCACCAAAGTCCACAAATCTTTGGAAGTATAGTGTATTACTTCATCCGCAAAGGCACTAAATGGCCACCCATGACACAGAAGGCAATTATCGTTTTGTTTTCAGTCGCCAGGCCAAAGAAATAGCATTCCTTCTCTCGCTATCTATAAAGTGTAGCCTGGGATGGAGCGATAGATCAGCACTGACAGCTTCATTAGGCCGAGCATTAGCCAGGAAGAGAAAGAAGAGAGAAAAAGGGAAGAGAAGACTGTGACTATCTCCAGCTGCCTTTATCAGTGAGTGAGCGAGGACGTGGACAGGGTCCAGATGGAGACATGGCTAACATTTACAACTGGATATTTTCAAACACACAAAGGGCCTGTTTACAACTGGCATTAAGATACGTGTTTGGTGATCGGATCACGTTTGGATTTGTTTGTCCACCAGGTTTAAAGCTTGGTGTAAACACCCCCCAAAATGCAATGTGATCGGTTTGTGATTAGATGACTCAAACCACATGCAGAGGTGGTCCACATTTAACACAAGTGTGAACAGAATGTGTTTTCCTGCCTGGAATGAATCTGGTCAAAGTAAATCCAGATAAAAAAAAAACGCATTATAATGCCAGGTGTAAACAGGCTCTATATATCCAAATACTTATCGACACCCCTTATACTTCAGCCCTATTTTCATTGTGTTTTTACAATCTCCATAGAAATGTGTGGTAATGAATTGTGACATTCTTGAGCAGCTGCACATGAGCCTAGATTCACAATCCCACTGCCAGAAAACCAGGGCTGTGGATGCAGCTCCACAATACCTTTGGAGTGATGTGGGGTGGTGTTTGCACTCCAGAGCTAATCATCCAACATCAGAGCCTGGCATGTGGTGTACAATAGGTGCCAATTCAACTGTGCATACAGGTTAGTGGGTGGTCTGTTATGGTGAACCCTTGAGTGAGCAGCCAGATGTTAAGAAAAACATCACCGCCTGACCTTACCAATATTCTCTAGGCTGACAGCCACCATATCCTCACAGAAATGTTCCAACATCTGGCCTACATCTGGCCTTCTCAGGAGACTATGTATACCCCTGTCCTCTAATGTACACAGGTGTTGACGGAATGTCCTCTTTAGCGACAAAATCAAAGTCAAAATGGAAATCAGGACATTTGCTGATCAAACAGAAGAGAACAAGCAGTGGTTGGTGTGGACAGACCGCCCCAGAGCCAAGACGGAGAACTAATAAATGAGGGTTGACCACCATTGACAATAAAGACCTCCTGGGTCTCTAACAGTTTTACACACACGTAATACACAGGTAAGTCATATCTCTGCCATAGCTCTGATACAGTGACAATCCATATTTCAGCTCCTAGGCCTTGGGCATCCAACGAATACTGCAAATGTCGCACAGTGTTTGTGTGTGTGGGGGTTTGCGTTTGTCTCGCACATTTCTTGGCCCGAGGCTAATCACTCCACCAACTTCCCTGACGTGGGAGAAAGGTGTGTGTGCTGAGGCTCAAGACATGAGGCAGCACTCCGGGGCACTTTGGGCACATTTCCCTTCAGAAATCCAATGCACCGGAGTTCTTTTGCCTCATGTCTGACACGCTGAGAAATCACAACACTGAAAGGGTTTATTAGCAGCATGTTGTTGCTGTCGGGACAAAACGTTGCATCTCTATTTGTGCTTTTTCAAAATTTGAAAATAGTAGTCCATAATAATAATAATAATCATAATTCATTCATTCATTATCTGTAAGCGCTTATCCAGTTCAGGGTCGCGGTGGGTCCAGAGCCTACCTGGAATCATTGGGTGCAAGGCAGGAATACACCCTGGAGGGGGCGCCAGTCCTTCACAGGGCAATACAGACACAAACACACACACACACACACACACACGGACACTTTTGAGTCGCCAATCTACCTACCAACGTGTGTTTTTGGACTGTGGGAGGAAACCGGAGCACCCAGAGGAAACCCACGCAGACACAGGGAGAACACACCAACTCCTCACAGACAGTGACCCGGAGGAAACCCACGCAGACACAGGGAGAACACACCAACTCCTCACAGACAGTCACCCGGAGTGGGAATCGAACCCACAACCTCCAGGTCCCTGGAGCTGTGTGACACTACCTGCTGCGCCACCGTGCTGCCAATAATCATAGTAATAATACATTTTATGTATGAAGCACTATTCAAGAACCCAAAGCACTAACAATATTAAGACACACACAAAAAAAAACATCAAAAGACAAATATAGCAATGCGAAAAGGTACAAAACAAATCACACACACAAAAAAGGAAATCAATGAAACAAGACTGAGGCCAGTGCTGCCGCCCACAATCATTGTAAACAGTAGCAGTTTATCGGCCGGTAGTTGGAAATGGACCACTCTCGACACAGCACCAAAGTCTGCAGTTTGCTAGCCACTGTCAGTGGATATTGAGTATATGCTGTCCCCAGCCATCACCAGGAACCAGGAAACCAGGAAAAATCGTCCCACCGAATCAGCAGCAGCCAGCACTGATGTTAGCAAACACTCTCTCAGTCGACATCAGGGATGGCCAGCAGCAGCCACAGCAGGCTTCTCGGTCTACAGTCCTAGGGGATAGAGAAGCGAAGAGAGGCAGGCAGCTGCAGAACTTTAGCGATGGAAACAGATCCCCTGGTCAGTAGGCCCCACCTAGTAAACAGCTAACCTCCAGACAGCAAAAGAGAAACCAGGTCCCCAGGTTAGATTTCAGGGCAGCAGAGGAGAAAACCCCACCGCACTCAGGTACCCTCACAGACAGCAATAAACAAAATGGCTAAACAAAGAAACAAAATATGAGTGAGACACGTGCAGAAGCAGCAATCGCCAAAGGGACGCCCAGTGTGCTCTGACCTCGCACTAACGACAGACAATGAGACAATGTCCTTACAAATATATTAAAAATTCATAACGGACAGACCAAGAGAATGAGTTCATATTCATTTTAAAGGGACCATATTAAAAAAATAAATCACTTTTTCAGAGCATTTGCACATTCATTAGGGATCTGGATGCCACCAAGCTACACACTTTGAAAGACCACCCAGGATAAAATGAGTTCTTATTCATTCATTCATTGTCTGTAACTGCTTATTCAGTTCAGGGTCACGGTGGGTCTGGAGCCTAACTGGATTCACTAGGCGCAAGGGCGGGAACACACCCTGGAGGGGGCACCAGTTCTTCGTGTGTTTTTGAAACCTGAGAGGAAACCGGGGCACCTGGAAGAAACCCACACGGACACAGGGAGAACACACCAAAATCCTCACAGACAGTCACCCGGAGGAAACCCACGCAGACACAGGGAGAACACACCACACTCCTCACAGACAGTCACCCGGAGGAAACCCACGCAGACACCGGGAGAACACACCACACTCCTCACAGACAGTCACCCGGAGGAAACCCACGCAGACACAGGGAGAACACACCACACTCCTCACAGACAGTCACCCAGAGGAAACCCACACAGGCACAGGGAGAACACACCACACTCCTCACAGGCAGTCACCCGGAGGAAACCCACGCAGGCACAGGGAGAACACACCACACTCCTCACAGGCAGTCACCCGGAGGAAACCCACGCAGACACAGGGAGAACACACCACACTCCTTAC